>NW_024349802.1:18193306-18419962 GCF_902729225.1 Pteropus medius | reverse complement strand
AAAAAAAAAAAAAGAAAAAAGAAAAAAAAAAGAGTAAATACATACATATGTCATTTTTAAGTCAAATAAAATTCAAGTATGAGATTAGATCAGTAGTCGCCAAATGCTACATAGCATGTGAACTGAGAACCACCTTAGGACAATATTAAAAAAAAAACACTGATTTCTAGGTCCCATTCCAGGTTCACTGAAGTAGACTCAAGAGGAGATGGGAGGGGCCTTCCCCCCGCCCCCGCCCAATTTCCCTGGTGATTTGAATGTGCAGCCAGGTTCGGGAACTCCTAGACGCAACACTCTCTAAGGCCTCTGCAACTCTTCCTAAAACTATGATTTGAGAATTGATTCCTAGGTGCTCTGTAGCCAGTCTGGTCAGATGTAGGCAAGTTCAAGGTGAAGGAGAAGCCTCTGGCAAGGCTCCCACCACCTCTGCAGTATCAGGCTGGGGCCTGCAGAGGAGCAGCATAGGCTGGCCCTGCCTCAGCCTTGGAAACATGGTCACTTTCTCTAAGGTCTTAGGCACAGAAGCATGAGTCACAGGAGACTCATGCACACTGCTAAGGAGGTACGGGGGCGGGCGGGAAAATTCATTCTTTGTGGTCTCCTGATTACATTACCGACTAGCTCTCCTTGGGCCAAAGGAACCCCACAAAAGCCCTTTCTGGTAAACCCATTAACATCAAACAGGCTCTGTAACTTCAAATGCCAGGAATCTATAATCTCCCTGGCTGCTTTTCGTAAGCAAAACCTGTCATTTACAGGAACTCAGGCTTCAGAACTCATCCACAACCAAAAATCATTGAAACTAGAGCCAGCCTTATTGCGCAGATGGCATACTTAAGGTCCAGAGGTTTTCCCCCACCTTCAATCCCACTCCCTTCTGGAATAATCATGCAAAGACATAAATCTGATCAAGTCACTGCCCCTATCTAAAAGAAAACAGAACAGAACAAGTAGGTAAATAAATGAAACTTTTTCTAAAATTTATATTCTGCACTGTACTAATGTTACTCTTTTGCACATAAAATTATTTAAAAGCCCCATCACAAAAACAGATAAAAATGGAGCTGCTCTTGAATGCCAGGGAGGGCCCGAGGGAGGGGGTTTGGGGTCCTACTCAGGCAGCAGGGCTGAGTAAATATCCTTAAAGGCCCTAAGCACTAGAGATGAGGGTGCTCACCCCCTTCACATAGACAATTCGGACTAAAAGCAATACTAAACTGTAACGTAAAAATGTACATGTTATAATGAAACTTAAGTCACTTTTTCTTCTAACTGAAAACATCAGAGAAAATTACTTTTCCCCATCATTTTGTTGGTGTCTGCCCGGCACAGCCTGCTCACCTGGTATAACATAGCTATTCAGCTTCCCCTTGACCCCTCGGTCTCCTCAAAACAATTTGCAAACCGCAGGCTGTGATCTTCTCCAAGGGCCCTTCCAGAGCTACTGTTCCAGGGCCCGAAGGCGGGTCACCCACATGACCAGGAGGCAGAGGGCACAGGGAGCTTTGTCTCCCTGTTTCAACCTTTTCAGTCCTCACACATGTATCTTCTAGTGGGTGTTCCTTCCCAGGTAATGGGGCTCTGGTCACTTCCACCACTCCCCACTGTGAAAGAAAAATTTCGTCCCCAAAATAAGATCTCCAAAAACCCTATGTTCAGCATCTTTAATGACGTGCTGGAAAAATTGGCTTGAGAAAAACCAGGACTCTATGCTGCTGCTGGCTGACTTCTGTTTGACCTCTCTCTGGCCCCCTGGGCACGCTGGCCCCTTGTGAGTGCATAAAACTCTGTTTTTTTGGTGCATCTAATTAATAACCATAGAGCAGTCTGTTTATCATTTGCTTTGCAGATATATTGCTTGTTATTTCTGCTTACTGGTTCATGTCGGAATAGGGTCCAAACCATTCCTGTCACAAATTTAACCTTGTCCCTGATTAAAAAAAAAAAAAAAAAGAGTGATGTTTCTATGACCATGAAAGATAAAATAGCAGTCAGGCCTAAACTAATCATTTTACACTGGCATACTTTATTTACCTCATTAATGAATAATAAATTCTGACATTTGTTCAATATAAGTTTGTCTAAGAAACTGCATTAACACCACCCTAAGATGACAAAGATGCCACTGATAAAAGCCACTGATACCATAAACCATTGACACCATCCAGCCTTACACCCCTAGTCTGAGTATAAGCAATTTAAACAATTCCGTGGAAAAGTTAACAATTCCAAAATAGCTATTTCGTGTCCATTAATGAGACTAACCATAAGGGTAAAAAACTGTAGTTCCTGCAAAGGAGGAAAACATTGTACCTTCTCCAAAGGTGGAAAATTCATCCCATCTATCAAGTGCTGCACTTGGTCCGATCCTGGAAGGAAAGCGGGGGAGCGTCTGCTGCCTGCTTGGGAAACATGAAGTTTTACTCTGAGACCATATTTCTAAGCAATTACAAGTCCTTTTGCAACAGGAAAAAAAAAAAAAGGAAAAAAGAAAAAGTAAAAGCCATCATATGGCAAATTTTCTGGTTCCAACAAAAAAATGTATAAATTTCGTAAGTTAAAATTTCCTACAAATTGGAGTTTTAGAATAACTGAATTCAAGGTGATTAATCTGTGCTATCTGTCCACCTTTCAGTTACGAGGCTCTTTCCCCAGCAAGTAATTTTTACCTCTCTGACAGAGCAGAGTTGTCTTTGGTCACTATCAGGACAGGTAACTCTGTCATTCATTCATTCATTCATTCATTCATTCATTCCTTTGTCAAGTACTTGCTATTTACAAGATACCCTCTTAGGAATTACTATTATTTACTCAGAAGACATAGCTCTTTTACTTCCAAGAAGCACAGAGAAATTAAGTACCCCTCTCTCTTCTTTCTTCAAACATGGGCTCACACAAACCATCATTTCTTTCATAAATACCAAGTACTAAGTAGTGTCGTAGGCCTTGTCCCATACATTACTTAGCCTTCACAACAATCCTGTGTAGAGTATATTCTTTTACAGAAGTGGAGGGAGGTTAACTGGCTAGTTAATAAAGCTAAGTAAACGAGATTCAAACGCAGGTCTCCTGGCCCTGTGTTCGCCACGACCCGCAGCTACCATCCCCACAGTCCTTCATCCCATATGCATCAGGGTGCTTTCCCAGTTTGGTGGGATTTCCCACTACAAGTAGGATTCCAGTGTTCCTGCTTCTCTTCTCTGACGTTCTTACCCACAGTGAGGAATAAATAAGTTCCAAGGCGTCACCATTACTTTCTTCACTACTTTATTTGCATTTGGGCCATAAATCAAAGAAATAAAATGCAAAGGGTAGAATCGCATACGTCAGTGCTTCTGAAAGAAGATTGCTTTGCTTTTGTATTGTGCGTGTGCATGTGCGCACGTGTGTGTATGTGTGTGTTCTGGAAAACCATCTCACTTGCCTCACCTGTGGTGAAGTTGCTTAGGGCTCTGGTCCTCAAGGTCTCCTGTAGCTTGTCCATAGTAAAAGGGTATCATTGAGAAGCCTGGCTGGCTCTCTCTGTTTATGTCAGTTTATTCTCCACCACTGCTTTCTCCAACCTGATGCGCCACTTTCTTCCCCAACTCCTATCTCAAACAGGATAGTGATGGAATTGAAAAGAGCACTGCACATCAGGAGGACTGAGTTCTCTCCTGCATCCTGCCATTAACTTGCTATCTGACTGTGGGCAAGTCGTTGCCTTTAATCTGTGCAATGAAAGATGGGTTTTGTGATTGAAACTAGATAATATCTAAATTCTGTGTAGATTTCTAGAATACGGTTAGTTTGCAGACGTTTCATCTGCCTTGAACAAACCCAGTGGGACATAGTATTGTAATATTAGTTTTCTATTGCTGCCATAACAAATTACCACAAATTTAGTGGCTTAAAACATATATCCATTACCTCACAGTTTCCATTATTTCTAATACTGTATTTTTCAGTTCTAGAATTTCTATTTGGTTCTTTAAAAAAAAATCTGTTGTATTCTTTCTTAGAGTTTCCAGTTCAATGTAAAAATTCTCAATCTTGAATTTTTTTCTTCTTGATCATAGTAAGTTTATTTAAAGTGTGTGTCTGACAATTCCAATTTCTGGAGCCCTGTAGATCTTTTCCTATTGTCTGTTGTTTCTATTGTTCTTGTCATCTTGCCTTTTTCCTTTCCTATTTATTTTTGGTTATATAGTGGACATTATATTTGGATAAAAAAAATTGAAGCCTATTGTGAAATTATGTCCTCTAGAGAGGATGTAGGTTTGCTTCTGCCAGGCACCTGACAATCTGGAACAACCTCGATTTTATTGCAGGGACTCCGATGATGCAAAACTGCTTGCAGTCTCTGGGATTGGTATACTTCTAGTTCACTCTTAGAACTAAGAGTGCTCATTGAAGTTCAACCCCAGAATGCAGGGGTTTTCTTCTGCTTGTCTTGGCAGTTGTGAACTCTCGAGTCTGTCAGAAAAACTGCTTACTCTCCATCCTCCAGTAGCAGAAATGCTGCTTCAAATGCCAGGCTCGCTCCCCTGGGTTTCTGTCTTCTCAGAGATCTGGGAATTCTTCATTATTTTGTTATGTCTTAGCACCTTCAAGCCGATTTTTTTTTTGGGGGGTCCAATTTTTCTAGTTGTCTTCAGTAAGAGGATTGGCCAAAATCATCTAGTTTGTCATTACTGAAGGTAAAAGTCCTGATTTTTTGTAGACTGCACACCTCTTCTTAATTCTCTAAATCTAGAATGGGCTTTGGCCAAAAGCAGTAAGAGTCTGGCCTAGACTTAGACGAGATCTGAGATCGGGCACGTAAAGCCTACGGTACCTGGTAACCCAGGTGGTCTCCCATCCAAGTACTAACCAGGCCTGACCTTGCTTAGTTTCTGAGATCAGACGAGATTGGGTGCGTTGACCTGCACTTAGAAGAGAGCTATGCATCCGGCACAGTCTACACTCACACTCCTGGGTCTGGGAGAGAAACGTATAATGGTTCCAGCTCTGTCCCAGCACTGACGTCACTCAACACCACTCACTTCTCACTGGACGCTTTCCTCTCTACTCAGTGGCATAGGTACCAAACGAACAATTCTTAAATCCACAAATCCCAGGCTCTCGTGTTCCATGAGAGACGGACGCTCTTCTGGGTGGAGGGAATCCTGGTAAGCAGCAAGGCAATCTTTCCTTTACACTTACGCTACGGAGTAGTGTTCAGAGCCCAGGCTGGGATGCCAGGCAGCTTGGATTTAAATGTGGCTCCACCACTTTCTAGCTGACCAAGCTTGAATAAGTTACTTAAATTTCCTAATGCTTCCATTTCCTCAGCTGAAAACAAAAGTAGGCAAATAATAGTATCTGCCCCATAGGGTGAGGAGAATTCCATGGGGTCATCACACATAGTATTTCTTTAGCAGCATTCTAAACACACAGTGAGCACTCTGTGAATGTTTGTTCTATGATTAATAATTCCTGGCCGTATGTAGGGACTCATTGACCTATGCAGATATCCTCCCCTCCATCGGCTAGAGTTTGTTAGCATCCCTAACTTGGACCGTGTCTTTATCAATAAAGATGATAGATGATTAATCTATATTAATGATTTTTTTAATCAACCAGCAGCATGCTTGATTTACCTGACCTATCCCTCCAATCTAAGCATGAAACTCATAGATTAACTATCCTGTCTAATTTGGTAAACATTTAGGTCACTGTGATTAATACTGGGGATCCAGGAGTGGATGCAGAGACAGAGAGAAGAAGCTCACTCTCTTCTGGAGGAAAAGACATTAATTATAAGACAAGGCAAAGAATCGCTGCACTGAAGGTATAAACCACATGCTACGGAGAAGAGGAAAGTGGTAGAAAGTGTGTAGACTGCAGAGGATCTTGATTTGAGTCCTGCTTTTCACCCTTATTGGAGGTGTGACTTTGGACAAGTTATTTAAAGTCTCTAAGCCTGTCTTCTCATCTGTAAAATAGGGACACTAAAAGCACTGTATTATGCCATCTTATTGTGAGCATAAAGTGAGACAAAATGTGTAGAATCCTGGAACATAATAGAGGCTGAAAAGATATTAATCCTCATTCCTTTGTTTTTGTCTAAGTAAAATGGAAGGCTTTACAAAGAAGAGGGGCTTTGGATATGGGCTTCGAGAGTAAGTAGGAGTTCAAAAGGAAGAAATGAGGGGAAAGGCAGGATGAGCAGAATAGACATCCTCAACAAAGCCCAGAAGTGATAAGCTACACGTGTGTTGGGAGCATATATAGTCCTGGTGGCTTTGGCAAGAAGCTTACTTCTTTAAGCTCCAGTTTCATTTGTAAAATGAGAATAATAATAACTAATGATAGTAACTTTTTCATTGGGATACCATGGCAGTTGAATGAGCTAATGCACATAAAGCACTTACCTGGTACACAGTAAGTGTTTCATATTTATTCAACTGAGCTAGTAGTGAATACAGTACCGCTCCTAAATTCAAAGCGTTTAGAGGCCCCACCATTAGTTCGGGTGCCATAGCTACTCTGAATCTGATCTTGCTTTTCACCCTTATTGGAGGTGTGAAAAGTTTCATAAACAAATAGCCTTTGGTAATCTGACCCAGCTTCGACCTTCCACCGGAAACACACACCCTGCACATCTGAATTGCAGCTAACAGTTAACTTTTCAGAGCTTGCCAATGGTTATCCAACTGGTTTTACAGCCAAGGAGTTCACAGAGGAAGAAGGCAATAAAAGAAATGACTTCCTGCTGGCAGGCAAGCTTAATTATCCAAAAGTGGGAGAAAAGGCAGATAGAGGCAGGTGGCTTCCTGTAGGTGTGGCCTTGGTCCAGCACTGCCAGAGCTCTGAGCAGTTAGTGCATTGGCCTTTTCATTTCCACCAGACACAGGGGCCAGAAAGGAGGCAGCTAGAACCAGCTCTTAGTCACCGATGCTGGGGCATCTCTTCAAGTCTCCTGCAGAATGTGAACAACGAGGCTGATGGTTCCCAGGGCAGTAGACTTGGGGGATTACTAGCATCACACAGCTTACAGGACACTTATAAAGCTCTACCCTCGGAAGGGGCTGGTGAGATTGTTAAAGAAGAATAAAATATTTAGGCCAGACAGAGAAGGTAACTCAAGTACCAAGAAGGAACCCCATTGGCTACCTAGTAGCCTGGGGTACCTAATGACCTGTGTCCCAAGTCCTGGTCCCGCTTTAAGACTTTTTCTGATTGCTGCACTCTCGTCTTAGAATGCTCTTCCTCTAAATCTTCCTTTTCAACATCCAGTGTCTCAATGTCCATGATCTCAACTTAAATGTCACCTCTTTGGAAAAGCCTTTCTAGACCCGCCCTCATCCACCAGCCATTCTCTATCTCATACCTTGTAATAATTTATTGTCTCCATCCACTTTCCCCAATCTAAAATTAACTCGTCTCTTTGCTTGATTATTTGTTTGTATGGGCCATCTTTTCCTGCTCAAATGCAAGCATAAAGAGGGCAGAAAGAAGCCTCAGCTCTTGTTCACTGCTGTATCCTCAGCTCCTATTACAGGCTCTGGCACACAGTAAATGCCCAATAAATGTGAGACTGGTGAAGGAATGAATATGGGCAGACTGGGGAACTTCAGATTTGAGCTCAACTTCTGGAACTTATTGGTAAAGGTCCAGAAAGAATCCTCACCCCTGCAGAAAGTCCAATGACCCTAAAAGTCAGAACCCTATCTGTAAAATAAAATGACATCCTCTTATTTGGTCATTTTCTGGGCTCTCTGTACATCCAGGAAGGATGATGGGGACCTCTTTCATTTCTAGCGTACCCCGTATGTAACAGGCAGAAGAGGCCTGGCCTTTCAGAATAATGCTCTCTCGGGTTTCCTCTTGCTGACTGTCTTGGGCTGGTGAGCTTAAATCTGAGTTTTGACTCCCTATGCTCAGGATCAGAGCACTGAGGTACGTAGAGGGGTGCAGGAGTTGCTGCCCAGAGTATGAACCTTTTTTTTTCTGTTCTTAGAAAAGGACAGGGAGGCTGATAAAAAGGAGAGGGGATTTCCCATGCCAAGTTCAGTGTGAAAAGGCCACCCAACTCACATTTACTCTTGGAAATAGTTCTCCCAATTCTGGACAAGTTAGCCTCAAGCATTTACCAACCCAGCACAGAGTCCATTTCACCAAGGACTTCTGTTCCAAAGAAAGGGGCCAGAGGAAGGAACAGGCAGGACACACGACTATCAAAACTGTGAAATGAATCAAATCGGAACCATTTCTCTGATGATCCAAGGTCTCTGAGGAGCACTCTGTTCTCATTTTATCCCAATTGGCTTCTGTCTCCTCCAAAATTCTTAACAGTCTAAAGACTTGTTCTCAGCCTGAGTTTCTGTCTGCCCCTCTGTGGCTGGAAAAATGGAAAAACACCAGGATATTTCAAAGAGATCAGAAAGCAGCCAGAGCTGTTCAAGACTGCACGTACCATCTGACCCAGCCAATTACAGAGTTTTAGAAACCAACAGGGAGCCAGCAGAGGAACCCAGGCCAAATCCACAGCATCCTGTTTAAACCTCTACCATCCATCATTGTTATTTGCCGGTGACTAAGTGCCTGCTGTGTGCTGGCCTGATAAAGGAGACTCTCCATGAGAGGGCTATCGGGGGTTCAGTGACAGAGTTGCAAGGTCACCCGAGTGGCACTCATCCCGACTTGCTGTGCATGGTAGGTGGGATAATGGCCCCTCGAAGATGTCCATGTCCCGGTCCCCGGAACCTCAAATATGAAAAAACGTGACTCGGAGGGCGGAATCAAGAGAACAGAGGCAAAAGGGACTTTGCAGATCTGATGAAAGTTGAGGACTCTGGGGAGGGGGAGATGATCCTGGATTATTCAGGTGGGCCCAATCTAATCACAAGAGTGCATCAGAGAGATTCGACATGAGAAGGGCATGACTTGTTGTTGCTTGCTTGGAAGATAGAAAAAGGGGGCTCTGAGCCAAAGAATGCAATGGCCTCTAGAAGCAGGGAATGGCCTTCAGCTTACAGCCAACAAGAAAACCATGACCTTGGTCCTACAACCACAGGAACTGAATTCTGCCAACAGCTCAAAAAAGCAGGGAGAACTGATTCTCCCTTAAAAACTCCAAAAGAAATGCAGCCTAATGATGCCTTGATTTTATCCTAGGGAGACCCATACCAGACTCCTAACCTATGTAACTATAATATAATAAGTTTAATATTTAAGCCATTAAATTTGTGGTAATTTGTGATAGCATTAGAAAATGAAGACACTGTGTGATCCTGAGTAACTCCTCCTTTCCTACTGGGCCTCCTGTCAGTCAGTTGGAGAGGATGGACGAGGTGGTCTCTAAGGGTCCGGCCAGCTCTCAAAGACTGACTCTGCTCTCCTGATGTCCCCTGGAACCCTGCCTCAGGTCCAGAACATTCCTGGATTGAAGACCATTAAAAATATACATAGGAGTGAAGGGAAGAGAAGATTAATCTTTAAAAAGCCCCAAGGTGTTTCCTAAGATGCCACTAGGGTGCTCAGAAAGCAAGGTCTCCGTTTTGCCATTTAGTACTTCATTGACCATACCCCAGAGGATTGAAATGAGAAGTCTGGGAGAGCAAGATAAAATTTCACAATCGACTCATAGAGGCTGTCTAGAGCACTGAGTCAAGAAGGATTCCCTGGCCTTGTGGAGGCTAGGTGCCTGTTTATTAACATCTGCCTGGGGCAGGGGATTAGGAGCAGTGACGTGTGCCAGATATGCATCCCCGTTAATTGAAACCCAGTTTAGTTTTCTCTGTCTTTCCTTCTCCCCACTCCATTTCCCCTAATCCTACGCCATGTGTCATTCAATTCGCATGCCCACTCAGAGGTCCAAATCCATAAAATAATGAAGTTATATCTGTACACAACTAGGGAAATTAAAGTACACGGTTTAGTACTGAATCTGGTTTGCTGTTGTGTAATGTGCCGGGTGGTTATAACTCTGACCTGTTCCCCTTCCTGGCTACCTCACTCTTAGCCTTTACTTCTGAATGTACACCATCCCCACTTGGCATTCATCTTCTGTTTCTCCAGTGAGTTGGAAGGGTACTAGGGTCCCTAGTGATTCACTAGTCCAATGGCTGTTGAATTCTCATCTAACTTCCTCTAGGTCACCCTTCAAGTAAGTGACAGGGGCAAGATCTGACCCCAGATTCCTCCAACTCCGATGAGATTCAGAGCATGGGCCCTGGAGCCAAACTGCGTGGGTTCAAATTGCAGCTCTGCCACTTACTTCCTCTGTGACCATGGCTGAGTTGCTTTTTCTCTCTGGACCTCACTTCCCTCATCGACAAAATGGACGTAATGATGGTCCGCACCTCATATGATTGAGATAAAGACTAAACAAATTAATACATGTCAAGTATGATTATTATTATGTTATTCAGCTTACCCGGCCAATCAGAGTGGGGTTCTGCAGAATGTGGTAATACCAACAGCCACTCCTATAAACTGTGAATGTGCGTACATGTGTCTGGTTTTGATACCACAGCCAACTGCTCAGATAAAGATCTTCTTTGCTCAGAGATAATTCCTTTGTATGTTTAACCCATGGAGAAGAAACAGCGTGTTTTTTTTAAAGAAGGATCAGAATATGGTTGAGAAAACATCTGAGACTGTTATGGCCTCTTTACCCCTCAGTCTGTCACCCCTGGGCCATTTGACCTGACCACGTCAGAACCCTGAGTCTCTAATTTGTGTCATGTCTCCAACACCTCACCACAGCTCAGTGATTCTTAGGCTGTGCCAGAAGGGGGATTCCCCACAGTCCTGACTCCCCAAGAGGTCAGAGTTTGGAAGATTTGATGGCGTAACTAGGAATCTCCATAGTATGATTCACAACCCCGCAACAGCTAGAAACAGGAGTTTTTTTTTTCGGTTGTTACTGCAGATGTATGTGATGTCCCAAAGCTCAGCTGGGCTGTCTCGAATGTGCTCAGAGGATTGCCGAGTGGACTGCAGAACCCAGAGAATGTTCAGCCACGGACACCCATCTGCTTAATCCCTGCTTCCTCATTTCACGGATAGGGAGGTAGGGTCTGAACAGTGGACATGCCCCCATCAAAGTAACTCAGAGTGTCTGCTGACTCCCAGGGAACCGCACCCCCCGCCCCCACATTCAGGCATTCACAACCCCTCCTGACTGCTCACCCCCTGCAGCGGTAGCACAGATCATAGCTAGTGTACAAGAAATCTCTGATACTGAATGACTGAGCAGCTGTCACTACAGCCCAGAGCTTTGAGTACTCTACAGACACAGGAGATTCGAATGAGCCCCAGGGTCTGAGCAACAGGATCAGTGCTGTTAGGAAGAAACAAGTGGAGATGCGGTCATAAGAGCCCAGTCTGGCCACTCAAATCAAAATAAGAACCTCCGACAGTTATACAGGTTTGAATGGTTCAAATCTCTCATTCTTTCACTTAGTAAACAGGGGCTAGCGCCAGGCCCTGGCCAAGTGCTGAGGATGGCTCAGAGACAGGCGAGAGAGACAGTCCCTACCCTCAGGGAATTTGTAGAGGGGACCCGGGTGCAAGAGAACCAGCAACCGGAACAGCCAAGTCCTCAGTAAAGAGGCGGAAAGAGGAGAGAAGGGAGCCTGGAAGGACCCTTTGCACACCCCTTTCTCATCTGATTTCTGTAGACAAAGGCTATTTTCTCCATGTCACAGATGGAGAAACACGGCTAGGAGATCGGATGGAGAAAGCGCTAGTGCCAGACCAGGGCTGGGACCCACCTCCCCTGACTCCAAACTTCGGGCGCCTTCTAAGACGGGCTTTGAGAAGAGCATTTCTGACAGCCGGACAGAAGCCTGTCTCCTGTGGGGCCAGCTTCCCAGAGGCCCAAGATCGCGTGTAGACGGCGCGAACGTGTAAGGGTCGAAAAAAGAAGAAACGGGAAGTGCCAAAGTGATGAAAGGGAGAAATGAAGAAGAGAGTTGGGAGGGCACTGAAGTAGATGGCGGCGCGAGGACCGGAGCCCCGCGCACGACACCGATGGCCCCACTCACCCCGGATCCGCGGAGAGCTGCTTTTAAAACGCGCGGCCACCGCCGCAGCCAGAAAGCGCCGGGTCTGCGGAAAGTTCCGGGGACAGAGACCGCTCCAAGTCCCCAGGCACTGGCTCCGGCAGCAGGAGGCGGCCCCCAACCCTGGAATCTCGCCCCAGAACGTGCCCGGCTCCTCCGAAGAGCTCGCAGTCGCGTCTGGGCACCAGGCACGCCGATCCGATCCGGTGGCTCTGGAATGCGCGGCCGCCAGGGACCGCCCCCGGCCGCCGCCACCCGGTTCGGCTCCTCCCCCAGCTCCCCGAGGGCCGCGGGTGAGTGAGAAGCCAGCCGGGGAAGGGACCGAGAAGCCGCGGATTCCCCTAGCAGCCTTGTCACTCACTCGCGGCGTGGCCCTGGACAAGCACTTCTCCCGTCCCGGGGCTCCCCTCTCAGTGTTGTAAACCGAGGGGCTGACCTAAAATGTGTCCCCCAAGAGCCTTCCCGGCTGCAGTCTACGCAGGAGAGTCTAGCCAATGGGTTTGGATGGAGGAGCTGGACAGGGAGCCCCGGCTTTGCAATAGTGAGTGTAGTAGCATCCTTAACAACAGGCTTCTCCTCGCTGTTTCATTCTCTGTAAAGTGAGGATAACGCCTGTCTCCCAGCCCTGGTGTGAGGATCGGCTTAGAGGACCAGCGTGAAGCTAGTTGCTTGTCTGCTGTAACATGCCTCTGAGCATCCTGTTTATTTTGCGGTGACAGTGAAATGGTCCAATCCAAGGTGATCGATGGCCCATTAAAGCTCAGTGTCCCATGCCCAACTTCCACACAGGACAATGCTAACTCTGTGATCTCCTGCCCTCCTCTGTGATCCGCCACCCAGTGAACAGGACTCCCCGTCCCCATCTTGGCACCCACAAGTAGTCAGTCCAGTGTTCTTCAGTCTTACTCTTCTGAAAAACAGCTCAGGCCTTGAGTATGTCCAAAATCGAAGAGAAAATTAAAGGTCATTCAGTCCAAATGCCTCTTTTTACAGATGAGGAAACGAAACTGAGGTTCAGAGACCTTGAGTGACTTCCCAAGTTCACCAGCTGGCAATTGTCGAAGCCAGAATAGGACTATCTGCCTACGGAGCATAAATTCTGTGCCACTCTGCACTAACAATTTGGGGCAGGGTCTGATTTCATCAGGGCCTTAAGTTCAGAACTCCAGTTGCACTATTTTCCTTTCTATCACCAGTACCTGATGCAGAGTAAATGCTCCATTTGTTGAATAAATGAATGATAAACTGGCTAAGAGGAAGATGAGAGGTCAACCAGCTCTTCTCTTTCTAGCTCGGGTGTTGTGCCTAAAGGCAGTTGTATGCTTGAAAACTTGTATTAGTCATGGTTTTCCAAAAAAAGAGAACCAATTGTGTATGTGTGTGAAGAGCTTGAGAGAGAGAGTGATTTAAAGGAATTGGCTCACGTGATTGTAGCGGCCAACGACTCCAAAATCTATAGGGCAAGCCAGCGGGCTGGAGACCCAGAGAAGAGACAATGTTGCAGCTTGAGTCCAAAGGCTATCTGCTGGCAGAATTCCCTCTTCATCTAGGTCATCAATCTTTTTTCTTAAGGCCTTCAACTGATTGGATGAGGCCCACTCACATTATGGAGGGTAATCTGCTTTCCTCAAAGTCTACTTATTAAAATGTCAATCTCATCTAAAAAACATCTTCATAGCAACACTAACACATGTTTGACCAAGTGTCTGGGTACTTTGGCCCAGCCAAATTGACACATAAGATTTGTGTTCCCATCTAGCCACTGTGGTTTGAAGCTAATTATGTATCTAGAAGATAAATCTCCTCTCAGTTTCTAAAATAGGCTGAAAAAAAAAGGCAGAATTGCAAGAAATCATGCTGTTTGGTCCAGAGACAGAGGCACTCATGGAGACTGCAGTCTGTTCTGGGGCAGAGGGAGCTGAGTTGAGGGCCAACCTAGAACCAGGGTGTCAGTTAAGGAGAGGCAGATCTTGGCTTACTCTAGGAACTTTTTTAAAGAGTTGCCTGAAAAAGGAACAGAATGGGCTTTCTTGGAATGTCATGAGCTCCCGAACACTGGAGGTATGCAAGCAGAGAGACACTGCAGACGATTCTGTTGGAAAGGTAGAGGGCTGGGGAGACAGAGGGAAGTGGGTGTACTGTGTGCACAATGTAAATTGGCACTAAATGGTACTAAACCATGGCTTCTTGTCCTGGCTCTGTCACTACTTTGCTACATATGTGACTTTAAATGAGTCCCTTACCCTCCCTAGGTCTTTTGACCCTAAAAGTGAAAAGAAAGGAGTCAAATTAGATGTTCTCTGAAGACATTTGCATTTCATAAATGCTTTCAAAGCTAAGGCTCAAGGATCTTAAGATTACTATAGTTTTGAGTTAAAAACATATCTGTGTGGGGTGATCCATCTTCTTCCACTGATGGCCATGTCCTGGCTCAGATACCAGTTCCCTCCTTACAGGCCCCTAAACAGCTCAGTTCTTCCCAAGAAGTCAGGCACTGGGTACCAGGTCTCCTGAGATTTCTCTTTCTCCCTCCCTCCTTTCCCCTCTCTCTTACTCTGGAAAAATACCCAAGGTTCTTTTCGTTCTACAGATCCTTGGGCAAAATGCTTTCTTACTCTTTGGGGAAGCCCCACTTGCTTGCTAACTCTCAAAGAAATATGCTTTTAGCCTGAAAACTGATACAGGAATTTTTATTTTAATTATAGGATTTTTTTATTGTGGCTGGAAGACTTCATTGAGCTAATGATCAGGTAAGAAGGTAAAATGATGGAATTTTCCAAACACATGGCGTTTGAGAAAAAACAATTTGTTGGGCAGACAGGAAGAAAGAAAAGGAAATGGAAGGGGTCTATTTTGTAGCTTTGAAGTGGAGTGATGGTCATGTGGTCTCATTAATGTGGTTATAATTGTTTGAATCAGTACTCATGGCTTAATTTCAAAGTATTCAATTATTACATAGTCATGTAGCTGAGAGAGAAGAGAATGCCTATTACTGGCAGATAGCCTCAGTCCAGTCAGTCTAATTTTTGAAGTAAATGTGGTCTCAAGAAAAAAAAAAAAAAATATATATATATATATATATATATATATATATATATACATACATACTTATTATATATATATATAATAAAAACCCTTTGCTGTATTTTTTTTCAAAAAAGATTATTTACTTAAAAAACAGTTCTTCAACACTCACCACATAGCAAGTGTTTTTATGTACAGACCATTTAGTTCTTGCAACAATTCTATAGTGAAAATGTTATTAATCCCCATTTTACTCATGAGCACACAGGGACCCAAAGAAGATAAGTTAACTTCTCTAAGATTACCTAGCCAGTAAGTGGCAGAACTGATTCTAAATGTCCTACACCTAACTGGTTCTTAATGTGTTAAGTCTTCTCTGTGCCTCTGTCTTCTACTCTGTGAAATAGGGTAATTCCTGCCCTATTGCAGAAGCACAATCAGACCATGCATGACTATGATAAAGGACAGTAATTGTGAGGATCAAAAGGAAAAATTGTTTTGACACTTAAGCAGTGATATTACATTTTAGAGAGTATTGGTAAATACTACTTATTTACTTTAAATATGCATGTAAATTGGATTTGTCCTTCTAGATTCACCCTCCACACACTCCTCCAACTTGCTTTGTGCATGGGTTGGTACATCTGTACCATATCTAGCCCACATCAGTGGGCCCTGTAGCAGGCACTGTCAATGCCTTGCCCAAATTCTTTGAACCTCACTCACTTCAGTTCTCCCCAGACTTCCAACTGTCAGTACCTCTATCTTTGTCTGAGGGCTTTTCCTGGACCCACAGAAGGCCAGTCTGCTAGCCTGGCAATCCAAAATACCCCCAAAATAACCTATCTCCAGGAGCAGCCTCCAACCAGACTTTAGGGGCATAAATGTCCCACTCTCTCATCTTTTGGTAGAAAAATGCTGAGATATGTATTTACACTGTTTCCCAGAGTTTTTCTGTGGGCCTAAGATCCTGTCTCTAGTACATTTTGCTTAATAACAATCTTATCGGCAGCTTTCTCTTCCCTTTATCACTTCCTCACTGCTCAACTGGTGTACCCTGAACCTCTCAAATAAATTTTCGCTTGAACTTTCATTTAAATAGACTTTTCACTTAAACCCTTATCCCAGAGTCTGCTTCTGAGGAAACCCAAACTAAAATAGGTTTCCTTGATGTCTGGCTTCCTGTTGGGTTTCGCTTTCCTGTTGGGAAGCGCCAGCAGGAGCTGTGGTGTATTGCATTCTACCCTCCATCCCAGGGTCTGCTAATGCCTGATTCTGCCCTGGATCCAAACGTCCAGCTCCGGCCAGGGGGCCCTAGTGACATAGTGCCTTTATTAAACTTTTCTTAAATTCTGATTTTAGCCCATCGTCTGTTCCTATTGGTACCAAGAGTGCTTTAGCAGGTTTGATGATTTCCGGGTTTGGCCTCAGTTTGTGATGAGGATACATGGGGAATGCACAAGGCAATGACAAGGATGGTAGAGGGGCAGAGATGGAAAGACAAATGTACAACAGAAGCTCACTGTTAGAATGATGGTAAGGGAGGGTGGGGATATTAGTTTTATGTCGCTGTAACAAAGTATCTCAAAATTTAGTGACTTAAAACGAACATTTACTATCTTACAGTTTCTGAGGGTCAGGAGTCCAGGAGTTGCTTAGCCAGGTGGTTCTAGCTCAGGTTCTCTTGTGAGATTGTAGTCAGTCTGTCAGCTGGGTCTGTAGTCATCTCAATACGTGACTGGAGCTGGAGAATCTACTCCCAAGCTCGTGTACTAGTTGTTGGCAGGCCGCAGTCCTTGCTGGCTGGAGTCTCTAGTTCCTTGCCACGTGGCCACAGGGCTGCTCACCAAAATGGCAGCCAAACAAGTGATCCAAGAGATCACCCAAAACAACAAGATAGTACCCAACAGAGAAACCATATATATGTTTTTTTTATATTATAATCTCAGAAGTGTTATTCCACCATTTCTTTTGTATGCTATTGGTCTGACCTTGGCACAATGTAGAAGGGGAGTACACAGGGTATGAATACTATCGAAGGCCAGTTTGGAGGCTGGCTTCCGCAGGTGTTCAAGGATAACAAAACATCCCATTGAACTTCCCCGTGAGGGCAGAAAGATTCTCAAATGAGACACTGACCGCTCAAAGTCTAAAAGAGCTTCCCAGAAATTAATTGTGAGAGGCACAAATGAGAGTGTGGGCAAGACTGGGAATCCTAATCATACAAACATAATAAAAGGAATCAACTTACTGTTCATTAAGTAAGCTGGATATCCAGTGTAACTTCAGACAAACCACTTCCTCTTTCTGAACGTGTTTTCCCACTTGCAAATGAGGAGATTGGACTAAACTCTATGGCCTAATAACAAATACTTGCTTAGAAACTTACGGTGTTCCATGCTTTATACCCACTTTAACTTTTATTAACTCATTTTGCCTTCACAGTCATAGGCAAAGCTTGTTTGGAAGAGCCCTTGGCACCATTCCAAATGGGCTGGGCTCTCTCCGACATCAGCTTCTCCTTCTCAGCTTGAGCTGGAGCTCTGAAGATGTGATTAACATGTTTAGCAACGGACTGGTGCTTTCTCTGAGCCTCTTGTGAAATATGCTTTCCTGTGTAGTAATCACAATGCTTTGTGATTTGGAACAAAGTCAAGTAGGGAAAAAAAACAGATAGTCTTGATAATTTCTGAGGAAATAAACTCCCAGTGGCTGAATTCAACTAAACTGTGAAATGGATTATCCCTTGGCCCAACAAGAGCTTCCCTGGTGTGTGACTCCAAACTACCCTTCATATGACAGTGTGTGTACATGACTTCCCAGATTTGGGTATCAGACTCTACTTTCAAAATATAGTAAGAATTCCGGTCCACGGCACTGTCACCTCATGCCTAGATCACTGCTGTAATCTCCAAACTGACTTCCTGTTTCTGTTCTTATCACTCTATAGTCCACTCTCAAAACAGCATCCAGAGTGACCCTTGTTAACTATAGCTCATATCACGGCTCTGCTTGAAATTCTGCAATGGCTCCCCACTTCTTTCAGAGCTATGGTCTCTTGAGTCGGTTCTGAGTTTGGTGGGCAAACATGCAGGAGGAGGAGATGAGTGGAATAGAGAGTGAATGGCCATGAGCTGTCTCTTATGAGCCAGCAGTTCAGGAGCCAGAGGTCTGCCTTAAGCACTAGCAGCAATTGGATAACAGCTGCAGTGGTTAACTCGAGGTCACCTTGCACATCCTCTGGCCAAAAAGGATGCCTAGCTCATGTCTCTGCATCCTCAGCAGGGCATGGCGAAAGTCTTCCTTGGTGTCACAGAACTGACATTAGCTTCTGGTTAGTCTACCAAGCACAGAGAAGGGAGCATGAGGGGGACAAGCTTTTGTTAGGCTTGAGTCGTTCTTGAAAAATTCCTGTTGAAGTCAAGGGGAGAGCAATCTAGAGATGTGAAACTCATGTGCCCCAAATCAGAATGATGCAATTCCAATAAACTTCCAGGGCAAAATTAAATAAGCTATCCATTAGCATCCTGTTTTCTCTTGTATTTGCTTTCTTTTCTTTTTAAGTGTTGTTAGAAGAGCCATCCATTTCTTCCTTAGCTGTGTATATGGATTAACTGATGTGGTGTACCGGGAGCTCCAGTTATGGAGTTAGAGAACAGAACATGGTACCAGGAGTGAGAAAACCTATGGGTATGTTCCTTTGACTCTCTGGACATGTTCTCCATCTGAAAAATGCAGGGATTGAAAATAGGATCTTTCTAGTATATGATAATTCTAAGTCATCCCGTCTACTACACCAGGATACTATAGCAGGCATGAGCAAACTGCAACCTTCAGCTGCTGTCTGTCTGTTTTTGTAAAGCCTGGAAGCACCACTGAAGCAGGTTGGCACTGTGAGCCTCAGAAACTAAGCCAGTGTCTTTCTGCATGTCCTCCTCCCTCTGCTTCCAGTGATTGTCTTCTATGCCAGTGCCTGTGCCTTGCTGCTTCTCAGGCCCATGCTAGTCACTATCTGTACATTGAGTATTGTGCTACAGGTGACTGCTAGTTGCCAAACAGTGACTCTCATTCAGCTTTAAAAAAAGGAAATCCTGCCATTTGCAACAATATGGATGAACCTAAAGGACATTATGCTAAGTAGACTACGCCAGAACCAAAAAGACAAATATTGCACGATTTCACTTATATATGGAATCTAAAATAGTTGAACTTACAGAAGGAAGCAGAGAGAATAGTGGTTGCCAAGGCCTGGGGCAAAGAGGAAATGGAGAGATGTTGGTCAAAGGCTACAAAGTTTCAGTTATGCAAGATAAATAAGTTCTGGAGATCTAATGTACAACAATGTGACTATAGTTAACAATACTGTATTACATACTGAAATTTGCTAAGACAGTAGATGTGTTTCGGGGGAGAGAAATGGTAACTATATGAGATGGATATGTTAATTAGCTTGTGTTATTTCACAACGTATATCAAATCATCAAGGTGTACACTTTAAATATATGTACATTTTAATTGTCACTTGTACCTCGATAAAGCTGGAAAAAAGAACTTAAGAAAATATGTGGAAGGCAGTATGCATAGGGGTAATGCATGCAAGCTGTGGAGTCAGAACAAGGTTCTGCGTTATTTATGGAACCTCAGATAAGTCATTGCAATTCTTCTATGAGACTCAGTTTCCTGCTCTGTAAAATACAGATAATAATATCTGTCTTTTGAAGTTTTTGTGAAAATTAAATGAGACAATGTAAAATTTTGACACACTGTCCTGCACTCAGTAAATATTAGCTAATATTATTCAGTTGTTTCTTCTCAATCACCAATTCCAATGTCAGACAGGTAATGATAAAATACCAGTACAGTAAGAAAAGCATAGACCCGGTGGCAGGTAATATAGGCTCCAGTCTTTGCTATGCCAGTTCTAAGAGGTCATTTTCTATATCTTAATTTATGCGTTAGAAACATCTCAAAGACACCTAGTAATATCATTCATTGAATTTATTCCTTCATTAGTCGACACTTATTGAACACCCACCATACTGTAGTTCCCCCTCATCCATGGGGGATTTTGTTCCAAGACCCCCAATGGAGGCCTGGAAACACAGTACAGAACCCTATATATACTGTTTTTTCCTATACATACACACATTTTTTCACTTAAAAGGAGCACTTTACAGCTTCTCTTTGGCACATCCGAATTGCCAGCATCATTACTCTTGTGCTTTAGGGCCATTATTAAGTAAAACAGGGACTACCTGAACACAAGCACTGCAATAGCATGACTGTGATATCAGTCAATCGAATCAAGACAACTAGCTACTAAATGACTAACGAGCGGGTAGCATATACAACACAGACACCATGATTCACTTCCCAAATAGGCCAGAGCAGGATGAAACGAGATTATATCATGCTACACAGAAGAGCACACATTTTAAAACTTATGAATTGCTTATTTCTAAAAATTTCCATTTACTATTATCAGACCGCAGTTGACTACGGGTTACTGAACTGTGGAAAGCGAAAACTATATTTAAGGGGAGACTACTGTATAGAGAGTTCTAATGCTAAGTACTCAAAACTTTAGTTTATGGCCTCTGCGTGGAGGAGCTCGGAGTCTAAGAAATTTCAAATAAGATAATGTCTGCCAGAAGTTTCCTACAGGTCAGTGGCAAGACTATCAGAAGAAAGTGCTGGTATGACTCGCAGCTTTCCAGTTCCATGGAACTCTGTCCCAGAGACCTTCCATCTACCTTCCGGATGTTTGCCTGGAAGGTGAGGGCAGAGGAAACAGTTGTAAATATAAGAAAGAGCATCCTTATTTTCTGGAGGAAACAAAGAAAAGGAGAGCGCTGGGCCTGTTTGGATTTGATCTGCAATTCTGTACTTAATTGGGAAGTCTAAGTCCCCCACAAGGTGTCCGCGCTCATTAAAACAATGGGATGAAGACTTAGGTGGGGGAAGAAACCGGGAATCCCGGCTGCGCATGCGTACTTTGACTTTCGCCCGCTGGCTAGGAAACCTTACGTTAATAAAAGACGTTGAAAGACGTAGGGAAGGCGGCAGGGAAAACGCCGGCTCTCGGGTCACGTGATGCGGCGGGAGCGTCGGTTGACTCCTCCCTTTCCAAGATGGCGTCTCTGCTGCAATCGGAGCGGGTTCTCTACCTAGTCCAGGGGGAAAAGAAGGTTCGGGCCCCGCTCTCGCAGCTTTACTTCTGCCGCTATTGTAGCGAGTTGCGGTCGCTGGAATGTGTGTCTCACGAGGTAACAGTCGTCCCGTGAAGAATATGTGTTGGGGGAAGGGGAAAGGCGTTCATATTAGTCACCGCGTTGGGCAGGGAAGCTCCGCGGGTGGAGGCGGGTAGTCATTTTCCTAGTTTGCTAATTGGTTATGTCTTCCGTCGCTCACATTTGCCTGCTGTTTAATTTGCTTATAATTTGTCACTTGGAGAGGAGGAGCGGACTTGGGTGGGGCTGAGCAGATTTTCTTGGTTTCAGAGCGCCCTCTGATTGGACAAACTTGAGTTTGGAGCCCTAGCAGTCTTCTGGGGGGTTTGGTAATAAGGTGGATTGGAGAGAAAAAGGTGTGGACCTCTTTAGTTCACGCCAGTTGAGGGGCAAGATACCGTTTTTTCCAGGATAGATTTGGGTGGGGTGGATGCAGGCATTGTCGTTCCTGTCCCTCCCATCCTGGAAGTTCTGTTTCTGCTTTGGCTAGAAACTGGGCCCTCATCAGACTGCCTTTCTCTGTGTCCTGGCTCAGGCCAAGGCCTGCAGCCGGGAGAGATTAGGATAGGTCGAGCTGAGTGAAAAGCACTTTAAATTGGGCATGTCATGTAAGAAGCTGGAAGTGTTATATTTATGGCGCTTCTCTTGAGGGCAGGGCGCTGTCCTTCATAGGCACAAATGGGTGTTCGTGGTGGGATTGCTCAGATCCAAAAGGCCCCACCCCATAAAAAAATCATCAGACAACCGAACTCAAAACTTCTGTAGCGCTTGGCACATCTCATTCTTTTAGTAAGCTTTGGAGATTAAAAGATGAGTAAGACATAAACCCTGCTGTTGAGTAACTCAACAATCTAATGAAGGAAAAGCTGATAGTAGTAATAGATACCATTTATTCGGTACTTTCTATTTGTAATATGATTTACATAATCTCCTTTAATATTCTAGAACTCAGTGGAGTAGATACCTTTTTAAAAAAATTCTTTACAGGGAAACACATAATGTTTGCCCTAGGCCACAGAGCCAGAAATTTGGGGATCAGAAGGAGGACTAGGATTTGAAAACGAGCATCCTAACTCAGAGAACTTCCGTGAAGATACCTGGACTGTTAAAAATACATATGAAAAACATGTTCTATATTATAAGCCACTTTACATATTAATAATTATTATTGGGAATGTTTTTTACAATTTTAAGAATAGTCAGGGAAAGCATTTAATACAAGAAAAATCAATGCCATGTATGTGTAATATGGTATTGGTTTTTCGTATATACAACATGGCATTGATTTTTTTTGTATTTTTCTTCTCCATTAACGTGTGCGCGAGTGCGTGTGTGTGTGTGTGTGTGCGTGCGTCTATCTTCTTGGCATGTCCTTTTTCTTTTAGATGCTTCCCTGTTCCACGTCCCCCCTTAGAATTTACTGGGATAGATTATCATTTGGTGGTTATTAGGGAGCTCAGTCTCATGATCTCTAAGGATCTCTTCAGCTGTGACATTTAGTCTGTAATTGTATCTTTTACAGACTGATGTGTACCTAGAGGTGGAGGCCGTTAGGGTTAGGGGAAGGATGAGACTAGTGAGGGCTGGAGCAGTCCATAAAGTTCTGATGGAAAACCTTGGATTAGAGCTGCACGTGAAGGGACAAGCGTAATTCAGAAAGGGGGTGTAAAGGAATGAATAATACTGCCTTTTATGAAAGGGGGTGTAAAGGAATGAATAATACTGCCTTTTATGATAAGTCAGTGTAAATATTAGCGATACTATATTTTATGTTCCTGGAGATTATTTGAGCAGCAATTGTATTAATCTTTTCAAAGATGGTCTTGTTTATAGCAGGTGATGAAAAAAGCCAGTTTCTGTCATAGTATTTGAGTTCAAATGAATTTGTTTTTCCATCTGCCCTTGAGTAGAGTTCTAAAATTTTCAAATAGACTCTACCTACCTTTAAGAAAATAATTATACAGACTTTAAAAAAAAGAATTTAATTTTTATACAGTGTTTTTGAGTTAAATACAATAAGACCCTTGTTTGCTTAGTAGTTTTATTTGTCATTTAAAAATGTCTAATTGGTTGGCTGTAGCAGACTTCATAAATGTTAATTTATGCTATTCAGTGAATGTGTATTTCTTAAATGAGAAAACGTTTTAAATCTCTTACAATTTATGCGTGGTCAAGTTACTATAATCCAATATAGCTATATTTGATCACAGCTTTACAAATTAGGTTATTTATTAATCTATTCTCTAGATTATTGTAGAGTTCTTTTATATAGACAATTTTTAACACATCTAATACATAAAACCTTGATGAAAGGGAACAGGAAAGATCAAAATGGAAAAATAGAAGGGTTCGACTTCTTGTTTTCTTCTAGGTGGACTCCCATTATTGTCCCAGTTGCTTAGAAAATATGCCATCAGCTGAAGCCAAACTAAAAAAGAACAGGTAAGACTGGGATCCATTTTTTCTGTTTCCTCAACTATTTTTTTAATAGTGGTAAGAAAACACATGGAATTAACTCTCTTTTTCAACTAGCTTTTTTTCATTTTTTAGCATTACCTTTGCCAGGATGATAAAGAAGATGATAAAGAGAATTCCCATTTACTCCATACCCAGTCTCCCCTATCGTTAACATCTTACTTTAGTGTGGTATATTTGACTCAGTGAGCAATACCGGTACATTATTAAATAAACTCCACATTTCATTCAGATTTCCTCAGTTTTTTCCTAATGTCTTTTTTCTGTTCCAGCATCCTATTCAGAGTTTTCACAATATATTTAATAGTTATGTCTTAGACTCCTAAAGCTATGATACTTTTGACTTTCCTTGGTTTTGATGACCTTAAAAGTTTTGAGGAGTACTGGTCACATATTTTGTAGAATGCCCCTCATTTGGAATTTGTCTGATGTTTTTTCCATCAATTGGGTGAATGTGTTTTGGGGAGGAGGCCCACAGAGGTCAAGTGCATCATATCAAGGGAATATACTATCATATGACTTATCACTGTTGATGTTAACCTCGATTACCTGGCTTGAACTAGTGCTTGTCAGGTTCGTTCCATGTGAAGTTACTCTCCCCCCCCCACCCCCCTTTTCCATGCTATATTCTTTGGAAAGAAAATCACCAGAGCCCAAACTTAAATAGTGGAGAGTTATGCTCCCCCTCCGTGAGGGCTGTCTATGTTAATTATTTGGAATTCTTTTGCAAGGAAGATTTTTCTCTTTTTTTCCTAGTTATTTAATCATTTACTTAAAGTAGTATGGGCTCATAGATGTTTATTTTATAGTTTAGGTTATAATCTAATACTACTTTTTTTTGGCTCAAATTATTTTACATTTGGCCATTGCAAACTCTGTAGACTCCTGTATCTCTTTGACATACCCCCATCATTAACTTTGAGGGTGGTTAGTTCATTCATTTGAGTACTTTCTTACTTTCCGGTACTAGATACTCCAGGCTCATTCTGTATATTTTCTGCCTCAATCCTAGCTTTAGCCATTTCTCCAAGGAGCCCTGGTTCCTTTTATTGGTGAATGGTATTTAAAACCGAGATCTGGGTGGTAGGCGTGTTCATTGCTCCTCGGTGCCATTTGGTTTTCAGTTTGATGTAAAAATACTTTGCTACCAGTCACATTTCTGCAGCTCCGTGGATGTGAACCACTATTATCTATCTTTCCTATCCTCAAGAAATACTTTTTGATAAGCCAGACACTGTTTTGTATGCTGTCCACACATTAATTTTATCATTCAGTCCTCAAAATATTCCTGTCAGGTGGGTACTATTATTATCGTTACTTTAGGATATTATCCAGATGGCAAAAATATTGCAGATAATTGGAGTTATAGAATAGAACTTCAGTACAAGTCCAGGATTGGAGGTGAAATCTTGATAATCTCAGGTGGTGGAAAGTTAAAAACAACAAGGCACAGGGGCCCCTGAAGGGGAAATTTTGGCTGAGCACTAGAAAGAATAGTGCCTAAGGAGAGAACAGAAAGCCCTAAAAATGCAGCACTTCTGAACCATTCCAGTTTGACAGCACTGTTTGGTTTCTATTTCATTTCTCTGGCACAGCAAACAAGCAGTTATTTTCCAAACCAATTTCATCGGTCATTGTATTGTTGCCTCTCAGTTTTCCATTGTGCAACTTGTCTGTTCTCTCTGAAGGCATAACTTGTGACATTTCTGTTTTCCTTGGAACTCTTCGTGGTGTGTACATGCATAAAAAGAATCCAAAATAGTTCATGCTAAACTGTTAATGCCGATTCCCTCTGTGGAGTAGCATTGGGTTGGCTCTAATTCTTTAGGAACTCTTGACGGTGATTTTTTCTTAAATGAACATATAATACTTTTGAAATTTTAAAACAAAGTCTATATGAATCTCAGGAATACTTATTTCATTTTGCTTTTGAGACTTCAAGAGTGAATACAATTCTCTCTTGAATTCCTAACACCTAGAACAACATCTGACACATAGTAAGTGCTTGATAATATTTGTCGAGTAAAGGAATTGTTGTATTTCTTTATCATAGATGCGCCAACTGCTTTGACTGTCCTGGCTGCATGCACACCCTTTCCACTCGGGCTACTAGCATCTCCACGCAGCTTCCAGATGACCCAGCCAAGACCACCATGAAGAAAGCCTATTACCTGGCTTGTGGATTTTGTCGCTGGACATCTAGAGATGTGGGCATGGCGGACAAATCTGTGGGTGAGTGAGGTAGACTTCACCATGAGATTTTGTGAAATTAACAGTGCTATAATTGCCCACAGATTATTATTTCTGTTACCTGTTGGGCAGTAGGAGCTAAATTCATAGTATTTTGTCATTCAGTCTTCCGCATTCTCAGATTCTCCCATTTATGGACAATGATATTTCATCTGAGACCAGGTTAACTTTAGTTTTTTTAGAGTTGGTAAAATAGTCTTTATAAATCACTTTCTTAGAATCTAAATATGGATGCTCTTCATAAAAAATAAACGCCCCTGATGACAAAACACATCATTCACACATTCACAAAACTAAAAGACAAAAGCGACAAACTAAGAACAATATTTGGATCATATATAACAGATAAAGTTAATGAGGAACCCTTATAAATCAATAAGAAAGAGACCCAATAGAAAAATAGGCAGAAGATAGGCAGCTTTCAGAGTGGGAAAAAAAATGGTCAGTAGCCAAAATGTGTACTCTGAAGGGACCACGGTAGAGTTAAAGCTCTCCGTCTTCACCCCAGACTCTTTATTGTCCTTGCAGATTCCATGGAAAGACCCTAACCTTTTATGAAGTTTCAACCCAAGTCCTACTCTTTCTTGTTTTCCTCCTCTCAAATTTTATAGACCTACCTTCTATCTTTTGGTATCATGAACTGTCTTGTACTATTACTATTGTTTAAATGTGAACTTTTCAGCTGTTCTCAACTCTAATATGAGTTCTTTGGGAACAAAGACCTTGTTTTGAATGCCTGAATTCTTCATTTAGTTTTCATTGTCCAGTTGATTAGAGTTTTTGTTTTCACTCACAACTTGATGTGAGGTAATATTTTTAAAAAGTATTAAGTATGCAGAAAGATATGTTCAACTTTGCTGATAAGCAGGGAATTGCAAATTAAAACTTTATCCATTGATTTTTTATGTCTGGTAATATCAGATGTTGGCAAGAACGTGGAAAATAGTTCTTTCATATGTTACCACCTCGAAGAGCAGTTTGACATCTGTTAAAATTTTAAATTGCTTTTTTCCTTCTGCTCAGTAATTCCGTGTCTCAAATATCTATCTTGGCACATTCAAATACATGCTCAAAGATATGTGTGTGTGTGTGTGTGTATGTATATACATACATATGTACGTATATACATGTAATGTTTATCAGTGAAACAGAAATATTGTGTGTGTTTGGACCTAAACACCACCTAACACATCAATTACCTGTCCATTATTTGAGCATTTCAGAGTGGAGATTGCACTTATCATTATTAGGAAACTTATTTTTACACTTCTTATACTTCATGGTTAACATCAGAGTAGAATCACTCCTTATATAGTCAGTTCAAAATCTTGAGTTGCTACTTATTTTTATGTAAATAGCATTGCTAATTCCCCATTGTCTTTTGCTTTCCAAAATTTCATTCATGAAATTTTCTGAAAACTTTTTAGACTTGTTAAAAATTCCCATTTTTGGATTTTCATGTAAAATTTCAGCTTTCCTACTAATATATGAGGAAACCCATAACAAACTCATGTTATTTGACATACTAAAGTGAAGATAGACTTTAGCTAAAAACTTTCATAGGTTCTTATACAATTTGGAATAAATATGGGTGAAGTTTCTTTAGATTCAACTCTGTTCTTAAAATTTTAATCTTTGATTTTACTCACTTTGCCCCTTGGTTTAAAATGCTTGAGCTCTTGGTTATTTTTCTGACTTTGTACATTAAGTTGATAAAATACTCTTCAAAAACAAAAAAAAGTTAACAAGTATATCTTAGTTTGTTAAAAACATTCATTGGTGGGTAGATAGTTCCTGAAATGTGATTTATATTAGAATGATTTTAGAGCATCTTTTTAGATTATGAGTAAATATTTATGTGTGTATGTTTTAATGTCAATGTAGCAAGCAAGTTGTTTGAATTTGTTTACTAATTTAAGGTAAATGTAAAAAATAAATTCCCTCAAATTGGCATAGTATATGCCTCAGTGAGTTAAAGTGTATTTTTCCATGTTTGTATTTTGTCTCTTTTTATCAAATTAAACAAAGCCCAGAAATCTAAATAGATTTATCAGCTTGTTCCTCTGTAAATGAATGTTTATGTTTTTGAGATTATGAGTCATTAGGATTAGAGAATTTATATTTCAGAAATTTAAAAACCCCTGCTTGCTTCTAGAAATCTGTTTCCTCTAGGGTATCTTGATAGCGATAGTTGAATACAAGGAGTTCTTAAAAGAGTACAGATAATTTCTTTTCCATGATGTTATTGGCATCTGAGAAGCTCTGAAACCACTTTAGTTATAACTATTCGTTTATAAATAAGCCATTGTATCAGTAAAGTGCATAGAAAAACTTATAATGAGATTGTGGGGTCTCCCAAATTGCTGTTGAGAATAAATTACCACTTCTAAAGAAGCAATTAGAACATTCACATTTTTAAAAATATTGCAACTAAAACATTTATTTTACATAATTATTTCTCATCATTGCCGTAAGTAGGCAACTTATAAAATATGAATCTTGTACTAAAGGATATTACTGCTGCCATTTCTTGCAAGGGAGTATAGTGTCGCTTTGAACAGGGTTCTTTTGTTTTGGGGAAAAAAAGTTGTTTTAAATTCTACAAATAATGCACATTCATGTATTTATCACCCAGCTTAGAAACACTAAACATAAACAAAACAGTTTAAACCCCTTGTGGAGCCACTGACAATACGTTTCAATGTGAAGCATTTGAAAACATACTGTATGTATCCTACCACTTTTCTCTATCCATATTATGTCTCTGATAGTAGTGGATTTCATGTCATCGGTGACATACCACAGTTTACTTACCCAGTCTCCTCTTGATGGGCATTTAGATGGTTACATTTTTTCCTTTTGACAACAAGTGGTGTTAGAAACATTCTTATATGTGTTTCATAAGTCACAAGAGTAAGGGTTTCTTTGCATAAGTAAAACTACAATTGCTAGGTTTAAGTTGTGTACATCTTTAGCTCTCCAAAATGGTTTACTAGTTTTTGCTCCTGCCAGCCATCGTTCCAGGCCCTTGGCAGTTTTTAGCATTGTTTTTCCAAACTGTTGGTTGTAAGATGCTATCTCATTATAGTTTAGCTTTCTCCTTTTTTTGGTTAGCTTTACTGAGATATAGTTTACCTATAACGAAACTCACCAGTTTTAAGTGTAGAATTCTATGGGTTTTGACAAATGTGTGTAATCAAGTAGCCACCACCACAATCATGTTACAGAACAGTTCCCATCACTTCAAAAAGTTTCCTTGTGCCCCTTTGCACTCAGTTTCTTCCCCCTACCTCCTTCCTGGCTGCTGACACACTGATATGCTTGCTATCACTGTAACTTTGCCTTCTCTAGATGTTTATACAATTGGAGTCTTGCAGTACATAGTCTTTTGTGTTTATCGTCTTTAGCTTAGCATAATACTTTTGAGATTTGCCCATGTTTTTGCTTTTTATTGTTGAGTAGTATATCTGTTGTATGGGTATACCACAGTTTGTTTATTCATTCTCTAGTTGATGGACATTGAGTTTTTCTCCAGTTTTTGTCTCATGAATAAAGCTGCTGTGAACATTTGCCTGCAAGTCTTAGTCTCATTTTTCTTGAGTAGATATCTAGGAGTGGAATTGCTGGGTCATAGGGTAAGTGTATGTTTCAGGACTGGAAACTGCCAAACTATTTTCTAAAGTGGCGGTACCATTTTGGATCCCCACAGCCACATAGGAGAGTTTCATTACATCAGCAATCCTTAGTATTGCCAGTATTTTTCATTTTAGCCATTCCAGTAAGTGTGTAGTGATACCTCATTGTGGTTGTAACTTGCATTTTCTTAATGTGCTTAATTTGCCATCGATGTAGTTTCTTTAGTGAAGTGTTTGTATAAATATTTTGCCCATTTTTTAACTGAACTTTTGTCTTTTTATTGAGTTGTAACAGTTCTGTATATATTGAACAAGTCCTTTGTTCAATATATGTTTTATAAATATTTTCTCCCAGTCTGTGACTCGCCCTTTTAATTTCTCAGCAGTGTCTTTTGAAGAACACAAGTTCCTAATTTTGAGGTCCAGTTTAGCAATTGTTTTATTTTATAGTTCATGCCTTTTGTGTCCTAGTGAAGAACTTAGCCTAACACAAGGCCACTAAGATTTTCACTGATATTTTCTTCTAGAAAGATTATAGTTTTAGCTCTTACATGTAAGTTTATTGTTCATTTCAGGGTAAGAGTTGTTTACATTGTGAGGTAAGGGTCAAGGTTCATTTTTTTTGTATGTGAGTATCCAGTTGTAGCACCACTTGTTGAAAATATTCATTATGGTTTTACTTTCAGTTTTCTGGAATAATCTTTGCCTTTATGATTTGTGCTGTTTGTTTCTTAGGTAAGAACATTTCCTCTACGTAGGGTCATAAAAGTAGAACTTGCACAGTGTTGCAGATAAGAGGAGGTTCTCTGGAGTCAGAGTTTGAATCCTGATTTACCACTTAACTATCTGTGTGACTTCAGGCAGTTATTTAACTCTCTGAGCCTCAGTTTCCTCAATTTCTCATTTGTAAAATGAGGCTAATAATAAGAGTTCCCACCTCAGAGGGTTATAAATATAAAATGAAATGTAAAACATTTCAGCTGCCTGGCAGAGAAGCTATACATGTGTTAGTTGTGGTGTTGGTGATGGTGGTGATTATCACCATCATTATATTTAAAGAAAATAATTTATTCTGAGCATTCTGATCTATATAATTTTTAGGACTCTTTCTTGGAAGTTCTGTGAGTTTATGTTTTACTTTGTGGCTTGCAGATGACCTATTTTTGTGAAAATGAAATTATCAAAATTATGAAATTCTTGTTTAATGTTCCTTTATTTTGCAGCCAGTGGTGGTTGGCAAGAACCTGAAAATCCTCACACTCAACGGGTAAGTAAAGGTCATCAGGCTGAAATAAGAAAAGATGGAGAGAAAGACTGAAGATCTTCCATTTTATCAGAGATATGGCCTATGCTTAGAAATCAGTGTTGTATATTTTGGTGTCTGTTACACATAGAAAGTGCTTCTCACTGTAAGACATTAAATCACAACGGCAGTTTCTTCCATTAAGTTAATAGAGAAACCTAGGTGTAGTTTTAGTTCTGTATTCAAGTTGTGAATCAGAAAAAGGAAACTGGATGTTTTTGTTTCTCAGATAATCTGCCAACTAAGTTCTCAAATACTCTTGGAACTATCATCAATATATAGATAACTTAACTCCTGGAAACACCACTAATTTAGAGGATGTCCTTGGACTTGACAGTGGTTGCTTATAGAATCGTGACTTGAACACCCTTTAACAGTTCATAGTGACTTCATCTCTGTAGTATACATTAGAGCTAATTTTTTTGCCCCGGAACTAGAATATGAGGAAGATAATTAAGTACTATTGAAATGAGTGTATGTACAATCAAGCTGCAAATTAAACAACAATTTATAATTATCTACTTTTGACATCAGCAAAAATTAGAAACACTGAAAATATCCTGGATGATGGTGTGGGGAATTGGACCTTTATCCATATACTATTGTTGGTGTAAATTAGTACAGATTTCTTAAGCTTCAACAGTGTCTACTTCCTAGACTCTAACCGATAGAAATACTAATGCATGAAAATATATATATTCATTCATCGAATATTTATTGAGCACTTACGTGTGCCATGGACTGTGCTGAACAATAGGAGTACATGGTCCCTGCCCTTATAGAGCTTAAATCTAATGGGAAAACAAAAATCAGATAACCCGCAGATAAAGGATAAACTGTAAATAATGTGAAGAAGACATAAATTGTACCATGTCAACATTTCTTAGGGAGAATTTCAGCTAGTTAGGGCCATAGCTTAAGATGTTGCTAAGATTTGAAGACAACAGGCATAAAAGGGAAAGAACTTAAGGTGGAGGAAAGGCATAGGCAAAGAGCTTGTGAATGGAAGAGGCAAAACAAGTTGTAGGCAAGATGAGTGTGACTAGAGTGAAGCATAGCATCAGGTGAATGGAGAGAATTGTGGTCAGACCACACAGGACCATGTAAACCAAGTTAAGGAGTTTGAGAAGGCTTTAAAGGTTTTAAGCAAAGAGCTGGCAAGATCAGATCATGTTTCTAAAACATAATTGTTATGAATTGCAAGAATGAGAGAAGGTACCAGGAGACCATTTAAGTCCTATCGTAGGAAATGGTTAAATAACTTACAAGACTTCCATACTATACAATAAGATGTAGCCTTTAAAAAGAATAAGGTAGATCTATTTGCACTGTCGTTCATGAAACTTTCAATGAAAAAGTTGTTTTTTTTCTTTATATGAAATATAGAAAGACCTGTGTTTATACATACAAAAGCGATATTTCTATACATAGGTTGTTACACATGTGTGCAAAATATACTTGTGTCTGTAAGTGTATAAGAAAGATATCTAAACTGAAATAGTAGATAACCCTGGTGATGAGAAAGGTGGACTTGAGATAGAAGTTTCACTTTTTATTTTTTTATATTTGAGTTTTTCACAACATATTTTTATGATTAAAATATATTAAAAAAATAAAAATGTGCTGTGGAATGGGGGAGGAAATAGAGTACAAAATGTCACATTCTTAGAAATAGATGGCCCTCTGGCCATGCAGGAAACAGGAGCAGTTATGAAAGGAAATAATGAAGTAAAAGAGAATAAAAAGAGAGCATGACATTTTTAAGCCTTTTCATTGCCCATTTCTACCTGTTGTTAAACTTGAAGTTTCTATTTCAATTCTGAAATAGGTCATGTAATGAAGAAAAATTCTTTTCAAAGAAAAGGGCAAACTTGCCCACCTTAATAATTTGTCATATATATATTATGTGTCTGGTCAGTGTAGTTGACTAATTTTGTATGTTTCTTTTTAGCTTTTTCATGAAAAAATACTGTCTTTGATTTCTTACAGATGAATAAACTGATCGAATATTACCAGCAGCTTGCTCAGAAAGAGAAGGTTGAGCGAGATCGCAAGAAACTGGCACGGCGTAGAAACTATATGCCTTTGGCCTTTTCGGTGAGGACCTGGTACAAAAAGGAGTTTGCACTTCATTGATCAGGACCTGTGTGGCATAAGGACAGCGACCATTTCAGAAAGTGGCCATTGTCCCTAGATTCCTGAAGGATGAGTAGCAGAGAAAGATTTCTCAGATTATAGGTGTTTTAGTCCAGTAGTGATGCTTTTGCCATATTATGAGTTCCATTTGAGTTCTTAGGTTTTAAGGGAATTTGTGTTTCTTCATCACTCCTCTTCTCTTCTGATTATTGCCCAAAGAGGCTGCTATTTGTAAACACCACAGAATTTGTGCAACTTTTAGATATTACAGAAAATCAGGTCAGCAAGTGGTAGATTTTATTCATATTACCACCATGTAGCCTACCCTCGACATCCTGGTATCTAGTTACCATAATTTGGGGAGCACCTTCCCATATTTCTTCAGTATGAAAACACTGACTTTTACACAGTGCATTTGTTAAATAGTAATATATGCAAATTAATTTTTGATAACGAATTATTTACAGAAGTCATTCTCCACTAGTTTGTATGCTACCGATCAGAAGCAAGGGATTAGGATTTGGAGCTTTTGTTATTATCCCCCAAGTTTTATTTGCTCTCACAGAACAATTTTTTTTCTGTATGTTTGCTTGGCATTTAATAAATAACATTTATTGAATGGCAGTAATATGTCAAGCCCCATGCTAAGCACTTTACACATGTTATTTAATCCTCACAATAATTGTAGATGGTATATCCCCATTTTACAGTTCAGAAAATGAGACCTGTAAAGGTTAAATAACTTGTCATACTGCTTCTGCATGAGAATTAGTTAAGCCATCAAAACCCTAAGAATTGGTAAAGTCCATATAAAAATATCTAGTTCAGAATTTAATAAAACATTAAAACTTGGAAAACTTCTAAAAGCCAAAGACTTTGATGAAGTCTTAATGAGTTTTTCTGCATAATCCAGTGATGCAAATAACGTATGCAAATAGCATATGTACTAGTGTATTTAGGAGAGAAATGTGAATTAAATGCACTATCTTTCCAACTTTCCCATATAACCTGCCTGCTGTATAAGTTTGCTTCTATCTTATGCTACATTTTTTTTGTCTCTGTTGCAACCTGCTGCTAATTTGGGGCCTACAGCAACACACTATTCATGTAGTGGTAAGTTCTCTTTTATGATTCTTGCTAACCCTGAAGAAGTTAGCAGGTGATCACTGGTGTCCCAAGAAGACATTCACCATGTGTCTTAGACATTCCACATAGTTTTGGTCTAAGCCATAGCTTAGATACTTTTAGGTTAATAGTTAAAAAAAAACATTTTTAATTTTACTGTATTAATATAGTTGCCGTCTCCATGTTTGGTGCTTTTATTATTTTAAGAATAAGAAGATATGGGGCTACAAATTACTCTCTTTAAAAGAAGCTTCAAATTAGTTTTGTTTGTTTTGTTTTGTTTATGTTTTGCTTATTTCCCTAAGCTTCTCATGCTGTCCCACCCACAATTCTTTCTTTTGACAAATAGGATTTATAAAGGTGAAATTTCTCATAGAAATTTCTGAACTCTGTTTAGGACAAATATGGGCTTGGAACCAGGCTTCAGCGACCACGAGCTGGTGCAACCATCAGTACCCTTGCCGGACTTTCGTAAGTTTGGACATAAGTGTCTTTGAGAAAAAAAGCAGATAGTAAAATGAAGAATGAAGGAATGTGATTTTTAAATAAATAAATAACAATTACCAATGGTGAAGAAGAGTCTCACTTAGAAGAGACCTAAAAGAAAGACTATAATAGAAGAATGTTTCAGTTTTTGATGTCATAGACTTTACAGATAATCAGGTGGACCCTTAAGAAAGTACTGCTTTTTCTCTTTTAGCCTTAAAGAAGGAGAGGACCAGAAAGAGATCAAGATTGAGCCAGCTCAAGCTGTAGATGAAGTGGAACCTCTACCCGAAGACTATTATACAAGACCAGTAAATTTAACAGAGGGTAATTTTATACGTGATTCTACTTTGTTTATATTTTACAGATAATTCTGCTTTTGTTACTTTTATGCCTTGGATGTGAGATTTTTAATGGCATAGTTGTCAGTAGTAAAATGAATCATGTAGAAAATAAAATAGATGTAATAGATGTAATCGTTTGAAGAACTTTAAAATGTCCAGTTTCTATATGGTAGTTTTGAAGAATACTATTCACAAAAACTGTTGTTTTATGTAATTTCATATAAGTCTGATTTTGAGCAAGTAACCAAACTAAGCCTGATTTCTGCCTTTCATGCTAGTGACCACCCTTCAGCAGCGCCTCTTACAGCCTGACTTCCAACCAATCTGTGCATCCCAGCTCTATCCTCGTCACAAACATCTTCTGATCAAACGGTCCCTGCGCTGCCGGGTAAGTATTGCATTCTGTCGAGTTGCCATTTGTACCAGGGAAAAGCAAACATAAACATGATTGATATCTGGCCAATATCAAAATCTCTGGAATGTAGTAAATAAAGAGAATGCATAGGTGTCCAGGCACTATTTTGAAGGTAGACTCAATCCTCACAACTCTGTGAGGTAGGTACTATTAATACACCTGTTTTACAAGTATAGAAACTGAGATATCCAGAAGGTTGAGTTCATGGTACTAAGTCCTAAAAGATTAGCAAAAGAATATATAGTTTAATAGAGAAAAAACAAAAAGGACTAATTTTTAAAAAATAAGCAATTTAAAAGAAAGCCAGAAAGAAGAAAAAGTAGCAAAATCCAGGCTCTGGGAATCTATAAAAGAAACAGTAGAGTTTCTTCAGTAAATAAATTGTAAAAAAAAGAAAAAAAGAAAAAAGAAAAGGAATCCTTTTAGATTACTCCTATTCAACAGAACTTCCTATGGTGATGGAATTGTTCTGTGTCACGCAGTCCAACATGATAAACACTAGTCACATGTAGCTTTTGAACACTTGCGATGTGATAGTGCAACGGAGGTGCTGATTCATCATCTTAGTTCATTTTAATAACCACATGTGACTAGTGGCTACTGTTATCACAGAGTTCAGTGCTAGGTTAGAAGAGACTTAAGAAGCATGTTAAACACAATGTATAGACTTTAATTCTTGATGCAAACAGAACATAGAAGGAAAGGGGCCAGAAGAGGAAGAACAAAGGAAAGGAAGGGGAAGGGGAAGAATAAGAAAGGAAAGAAAAATGTATGAAAACTTTAGAGAAATTTAAACTTTTTTTATGCTACTAAAAGAAATGTTCATTTTTTTAGTATTGTAACTTTTTAAATAGTATTTTAACTTTTTAAAATAGTTTTATGTTTTAGAGATACATAGCAAAATATTTTTGGATGAAATGACACGATGTGTGTATCTGTTTCAAAATAATCAAACATGGGGAGTGGATAAGAATGTGGATGAAACAAAATTGGCCGTTGTTGCTAACAGGTTGCTAATTGTTGAAGCCAGGTGATGGATACCTAGGGATATATAATACTGTCCTGTATTTTTGCATATGTTAGAAATTTTCTGTAATGGAAAACTTTTGAAAAGAAAGGAAAAGCCTACTTTAAATATAAAGGCACGTATAGATTTAAAAAAATGGATGGAGAAAAATATACCATGCTAACACTAATGAAAAGCAAGAGTAGCATTATTAATTTCAGACATAAGATTTCAAAGTATGACAGTTATCAGGGATAAAGAAGGGCATTACATATGGAAAAGGGATCAGTTCTCCAAGAAGATAATAATTCTTATATGTGCCTTATAGTAGAGTGTCAAACTATGTTAGGCAAAAACTGACAACTGCAAGGAAAAATAGGTGAATCCACTATTGTAGTTGGAGACTTAACACTCCTCTCTTAGAAATGAACAGATCCAGCAGGCAAAAATTCAGGACATAGTTGAACTCAGTTATATCCATCAGTCATTGAATATAATTGCCATCTACAGACTGTTTTATCCAAAAACACATTTTTCTCAGCTCACATGGAGCATTCACCAAGAGAGACTATGTTCCGGGCCATAAAAAAACACCTTAACAAATTTAAAAGAATAGAAATCATACAGTATCTGCTCTTACATCAAAATGGAATTAAACTAGGAATTGATAACAGAAACATAACTGGAAAATCTCCAAATATGTGGATTAAACAACACACTTCTAAATAACACATGGGTCAAAGAAGAAATCTCAAGAGAAATTTACAATATTTTGAACTGAATGAAAATGAAAACACAGCTTATCAGATTTGTGGAATGCAGTAGAAACAATGCTTAGAAGGAAATTTATAGCATTGAATGTATATAAGAAAAGAAGATCTAAAATCAGTAATGTACGTTTCCACCTTAGGAACCTAGAAAAAGAAAAATTTAATTCAAAGTAAGCAAAAGAAAAGAAATAATAAGAATTAAAACAGATCGATGAAAACAAATCAGTAGAGAAAAGCAGTGAAACCAAAAGCTAGATTTTTTGAAAAGATCAATCAATAAGTCACTAGCCAAGGTAACTAAGAAAGAGAGAGAAGGATACAAATTACTAATGTCAAATGGAAGAGTGGGTATCACTACAGTTCCCATGGAAATGAAAAGGATACTAAAAGAATACAATGAACAACTCTATGCCCACAAATTTGATAACCTAGATGAAATGGACCAATTTTTTGAAAGATAACAATCTGCCAAAACACACAAGAAATAGACATCTGAATAGGTCTATATCCATTAAAGAAATGGAATTAATTACCTTCTAAAATAGCACCCGGCCAAAATGTGTTGACTGGTGAATTCTACCAAACATTTAAGGAAGAAATTATATCAAATTTTCTATAATCTCTCAGAAGATAGAAGCAGTTAACTGCCTAACTTGTTCTACAAGGCCAGCATTGCCCTAATACTAAAACCAGACAAAGACATTACTAGAAAATCTACCAAAAGTAAACTGTGTGTTGTATTGACTCATCAACCTCACTTCTAGGAGTCTGAAGATATACCTCTACACAAACTAAAATGAGCAGAGATTAGAGTATACCCACACGATTGATTGGTACTCTAAATCTATGAAAAAGAATATGATGGTGTGGAATATCTTTTTAAATGCAAAAAGCAGGTTGCATGGCAGGTACATAACTTTGTGTGTAAGAAAGGAAGGAAAATAAATACATGTATGTATAAATAAAAAGTAAGAAAAAATGCATATGTTAGATTAGACTTGCAATAGAATGAAGAAAGCAGAAACAGACTCATATATGTGAGGAAACTTGATTTTACTAAATATGGCATTGCAGATCATTGAGGAAAGACTAGCCATTAAATTTTCCTAGGTCAAATGATTATATGAAAAAAATAAAATTGGGACTCTACCTCACTATACACAAAAGTCACTTTCAGGAACATTGGGAATTTTAAAGAGGGTAAATAAGAGACTATCTTTATGACTTTTGAGAGTATTCCATAAGTAAGGGAGGATTCTATAAGTAAGACAAATAAACACAAACTATAATGGGAAAAGTTATATATTTGATTAAAACTTGTACCCCTCTGAAGGAAACCCATGAAAACCCTAGGGTTTCATGGGTTTCCTTCAGAGGGGTACAAGTTTTAGAAGAAATGAAAAGATAAGATGTAGACTGAGAAAAATAATTTGTGGGGCATATAATTAAAAGATTAGTATCCAGAATATATAAAGAACTTGAGCAGAATAGTAAGGAAAAGGTACCCCAGTATAAAAATAACCTGTAGATAATAACATACAAATATTGGCAGAGGAAATGCCAATACTCAATAAATAGGAGAGAGACTCAAATTTACACAGTAATTATGGAAATGTACATTAAAACTACAAATTGGCAAAAGTTAGCAGTTTCGCAATATCTATCAAAATAAATACACTCACCCATTGATCCACTTTTAGGAAGTTATCCTACAGATACACATGTGGGAAATGATTCATATATGAGAATACTCATTGTGGCATTATTTGTAGTAGCAAAATCATGGAAACATCAATTAGTTTGGGTCTGGTTAAATAAGTTACAGTAGGATACAGGGGCACCTCTGCATGTGCTGTTAGGGAATTCCAAGATAGATTAAGCTTAAAAAACAAAGGACAGAGTATAAAATGCTCCCTTTTGTGTTATTGTAAAAAACAAGGTGATGATATGTATACCTTTATGTGCATAGGCTGTCCATGAGAAAACAGGAGAAGCTGGTTGGCTTTGGGGAAAGGAACCAGGGCACAGGTTAAATGGTTATCTTTACGCTATACCTTTTTTGTATTATTAAAACAAATTTTTAACCAGATTCATGTAGTACTCATTCAATAAATAAATGTTACTGTATTTTAAAGCATGAGGTCTGGAATCACACTACTTGGATTTAAATCCCAGCTCCAGTTCTTACTGGCTCTGTGAAGTTGCACAGATTACTTACTCTTCCTGTGCCGCATTTTCATCTTCTGTGAAATGGGGACAATAATAGTTATAGTACCTACACTTACCTCATAAAGTCAACGTGGTATTTAAATTCACTTAAACCAAGAATGTATACCTTCTACGCTATTTAGAGAGGAAATAAAAAGGACTGATACAAAATAGTTGAAAAGAAAACAAGAAAGAAAATCAACACAATCCATATTGATCAACACACATAGTAAGTACTCTGTATGCATTAATTTCATTATTTCAGTAGTTTTGAAGCACTGCAAAAGTATAATAATATTTGACAGTATAGTTGTTTATAGCTAGAAGTCCAAAACATCTTTTTTTGTATTTCCTATTTATTAGTAGTCTATACTATTTCAAAACATATGCGGTCTTACAGCAAAATAAAACAAAACTTCTGAATTTAGCAGCTGTCTTGAATTTGGCAGCTCTATGGATTAGCAGAATATGTTCCTGTTTTTCTCTGATACATATATTTTTTCTTTTTAGAAATGTGAACATAATTTGAGCAAGCCAGAGTTTAATCCAACATCTATCAAATTCAAAATCCAACTGGTTGCTGTGTAAGTATTTTAGGATTGCAGTTTTCAGTTACTGTTCGTTTGTTTGTCTTTTTTAATGTGAAATGTGCTTTACTCTTCGCTTAAAAAAGGAAAGAAAAACTATTTCTGTCAGAATGATCTTGCTGTTCTGTTTCTGTTTAGATTTTGAATTACATACCATGAAGTTTAAGGCAAACCTATAGGTAGAATCTGGGGTGTGTGTTTGTATCAGGGACACAATGATAGGATAGTCCATGGCAAAGTGATATGTTGACTATCGAATGGAGATTTACTAGTCATTCATTACAAATTCTAAAGTACCTAAGTTTTGGAGTCATCTTTTAAAAGCTTAAAAAATAATAAAGTATAGCAGATTGAAGAATATCCCTGTCACAATGTTCATTTTATTTAACTATATTCTAATAATACTTCGTTGAGTGAGATCAAAGTGATTAAGTTAATGTTAACTCACTGGGACTTGTCTTTAGAAGGGAAACTTCTATATGAAAATCACCTATCAAACAAGAAAAATATTTTGAAAAATTAGGAAAATATTGTCTTGATTTTAGGGTGAGATACCCTTCCTACATAAGGCAGGAAGCTCAGAAGCCACTAAGAAGAATAGACAGCTTTGACCTTAGCAAAAAAAAAAAAAAAAATGAGTTATAAAAAACAAAATTGACAACAAAGTCCTAAGACAGTAAAGTCACTCCATGACAAAAGTTAAAACACTGGAATGCAGGATTCCCACAAATTGGAAAGGTAAAAATGGAGAAGGATGAGGTGGGGCAAAGAATTTGAACAGACAGCTCACAGAAGAGGAATTGCAAATGGTCAGTAAATGTGTATGGAAAGATGCTGAGAGTTGATAGGAAAAGCTTAAATAAATGCATCTGTTGCTCATTAAAATGTGGGTAAATGTTTGCGTGCGTTAATGATAGGCTTGTAAATTGCTCGTCTTTTTGGAGTGGTCTGAAATATCAAGACAAAATTACATAGACCTTTTAACCGAGCAGAACTATCTCAGGAATCTGTTCTGTTGAAACAAAAGCACCAATATCTAAAGATACATTTAAAAGGAATTGTATTGCAGCATTTTCATGGCAAAAGCTGGAAACAATTTCAACATCAAGCTGATTAACCATTAACAAAGAAATAGTTTATAAAATCGGGATACACTAGTGCCGTAGAATATTATGCAGCAATTAAAAAGTCATTGGCAGTCAAAAGGGTAAGTGCTGGTCTGGTGAGCTAGGAGGAAGGAACTAGAAGGGCTTGGTCTGGAGTCTTTCGCTATGGCTAAACGTATTTCCCTCAGTCCTGAAATGAGAATAATACCAGCCCTGCCTTCTTCTTAGGATTGTTGAGAAGAAGCAAATGAGCTATATATTATGTTTGCAAATGCTTTATAACTGTAAATCACCATAAAATGTTCCATTTTCCTAACTACTTCTATTTAATACATGATTGGTTAGCAAAGAAGAGAACAACAAAAATGGAACATGTGAAGTCTGGCATGAGCATCTTTCTTAATTAAGAATTACTCTAATTATAGAAACTCTGAGTGGCAGGATGTGCTTAGCATTAATTTCTTAAGCTTGCTTTGAGAAAACGTGCTTTTTTCTGACATCATGACAGAATCACCTGAGAATCTTAATATAGAAATCTGGCAACATGTTAGCCCCGCTAAATCCAAATCCTTGATACTGGGGCCTTTGAATTTGTATTAAGTTACTCAGGTAATCCTGGCGACTAGCATGAAAAATATGTAAAGTTAAAATACCTCTTGCCTAGATTCTAAGGTGAACTTTTGCCTCCACTTCAAGTGTTTCTGCAGTAGATTTTGTCTTATGTTAATATATGCACACTTACTAACATTTATGCGTGCTTTGTTCTAAGCACTTTTTGCACGTATCATTTAATATATTCTTCACAGTAACCTTAAGATATAGATGATAATGTTATCCTCATTTTACAATTGAGAAAACCAAGGCCTAAAGAGGTAAACGTTTGCCCTAGTCTTTACAAAGAAATACCCTGGTATATGAACACTAAGCTGGGATTTGAACCTGGACAGTTTTGAGTCCAGAACAAGCACACATACATACAGTAGTCCATGGTCTTATTGAGAGAGGCTGCATAGCATAGTAATTAAGAGCAAGGACCCTGGAGCCAGACTGCCTGGGTTTGAATTCTGGCCACTTACCAGCACGTTACTTTTGTTCCCAAACCTAGTTTCTTCATCGTTCTAAAGAAGGTAATAATAATAATACCTATCTTGTGCTGTTGCAGTGAAGATTACATGAATTCGTATCTGTAAAGTGATTAAAACATTGTCTGGCATATATTAAGTACTATATAAAAGTACGTGGTAGTGTTTTTACACCCCTACAATGCATTCTTTAATCAGTCTTGGATCTTACAACCAGTTGTCTTTCAGATTGATGGAAATGAATTAATAAAATCTCAAAAATATATCTAATACATAAGGAAGATACCTTCTGTCATGCACACACATCTATAGGCTCTAATCAAGAAGTATTCATAAGATTTCAGAGAACTCATTACCAGTTTGGTTTCATGTCTTAAGTTCATATTATGGTGATGATATAATTTGCTAAAATTCTTTCTCTCTGACATGTTCTAATTAACATAAATCTTTTTATAGTACACTAGCTTTTTAAAAATGATAATTTTAAGAGACTCCAGTGACCATTAATGCATTTTTTTAATTCATGCACAGCAATTATATCCCAGAAGTGAGAATCATGTCAATTCCCAACCTTCGCTACATGAAGGTTAGTACTTTGCTTATTAACAGGAACAGAAAGCTCACTATCAAAATTGTGTGCGTGTTTATGTGGGTAGCTGTGTGTATTTGCCATGGGGCACAATGAGCAAGCAATAGAGAAAAAGAAAGTTTGGAATAATGAAGGGGTTGAGATTTTAAATTTTTTAAACTGGGATTCTTGACAACAGTGTCTTTGAATATATGCTGAAGGAGCAGTGCGCACATTATGTAGAGATGGAATTGTGGGTGGGGAAGGAAAGGAGATGTTGGACCCTGCAGGCATTTAGCTCTTCTCTACCATGTCATGTGTGTATATGTAGCAGATACCAGGAATCAACTATATTTCTTCTTTACCACAGCCCCTTTATTTGAGGTCCTTATCTATGGCCCTTCCACCTACACATGCCCCTAATGAATTGTATAATATTTTGCAGCAGCAGCTTGTTTAGTTCTTTCTTTTTGTGCTGCCCATGAAGACATTTATATAGCCCCTGTTCATTTTAAAAGTATTTTTTGCTCATCTCAAGAGAGTACCAAACAAGGGCAAATTATGGTTCAAGAAATCTTAGAAGTCTTTTACAGGCTTAATGTGCCATTTTTTTATGTTAATACATCTGACTAGCCCATAGCTTCCATATTTTATTTTATTTTATTTTTTCATATTTTATTAATGAGAGCTTCCTACCTTTTAGTCCTTAAGTGGAGGACTGAGTGGAACAAGAGTTATAAACTTTAATCACTCAGATAATATGCCTTCCTCAGGATTTCTGGATCTAGTAACAGGCCCTTTCTATGTGATCTGTCCCATTTCCTTAAAGAAATGGCAACTCCAGAGAGTATATGCCCTAACCTATAAATAACAGAATAGGAATCAGTGAGCACTTCGAGAATGCTATGATGTATAGGTATAAGTGATTGTTATTGCTCAAGAGTAAGTGGAGAAGGAAGTGGGGTTGAAGATTTTGTAAAATATTTGGTATAGCAACTAAGAAAGTGGAATTAGCTGTGGCAGTCGTGGAACATGTCTGAGAGATGCTTTTCTTACTCCACAGGAGAGCCAGGTCCTCCTGACTCTTACGAACCCAGTGGAGAACCTCACCCATGTGACCCTGTTGGAGTGCGACGAGGGAGACCCTGATAATATCAATAGCACTGCTAAGGTAGGAGCATTTCATCTCGTCCTGAATCACCTTGACTTTTCCTGGAGTGGCCTCATTTGACCTGGCTTAAAAAGGACTCCCCATTGTCTCTCATTTCCACATCCAAGCTGTTATCAAGTTCTTTTGATTCTACCTCCTAAGTTTTTTCCTTTATCTGTAAACACACTGACACTGCCCTATTCGAAGGATTCATCATTTGTTACCTAGACTGTGACAGTGACTTCCTAACTGACCTCACTATTTTCAGTCAACCCTTGCTTCCATTCCAGTTCATCTTCCGCCTTGCAACCAGGGTGATCTTTCTAAAATCAAACTTGACATGCTGATTATTTGCTATTTCTCTGACTTTGAGATGAAATTCAAATTCATTAGCAAACCATAAGAGCTCCTGAATGTCTTCACCTCTTTCTGTTCTTCCAGGATGATCTTCCCTCAGGTCCCCAAAGCTGGCATTCTCTGAATCATACATAATAATGGTGGTGATCCAAGCAGATCCAATGGTTGTGAACTTGCATGCTGGAGCATTACATATGCTATTCATTTTATCCAGAATGCCTCCTTCCTGTTTCCACTTCTCTAACATACATGCTCATACCTCTCTTTCAGTCTCATACATACTCGTTCTTCAGGACGCATAGGAAATAACACCTTTTAAAAGCTGGTATGCCTCCTCTAGATGCCTTCTGCTTACATAAAGGATACATAGGGCTAACTAAATATTAAAATAGGTGATTTTGACTTTCGGTGTCAGTCGAATGAATGAAATGTGGCCTTACTACATTTTGCTACTTGATGATTCATCTAGTACTTGAAATTTTACCTCAAGAACTTTTCTCTTAGACCATCTATTACTGACTCATAACTCAGTGTGATGTTCATCAACAAAAATTGGTAGACAGGATGCCCGTGTCTTTAATTAGCTGATATTCAAATAATATTTACTAGTAGAGAATTTCTTTATCCCTTTTTTCTTTCTTCCTTGTGCTTTTAATGATTTCACTTATAATATTATGTACAAAGAGAGATGACACATCTGTCCTTGTTCCTTTTCTTAACACCGAGAAGGTATTCCAGTGAGGATAAAGACAGAAATAAGTGCCTGATTATATACCCAGCTTGTGGATTTGCTGTTTTTCTCTTTATACTTCCCCAACCACATTTGTATCCATAAGAAGAAATGTGGTTGATATTATTATCTGTTAACCTCTGACATAGCAAAGTTGAGGCCTAGTTAAAATGTAAGTGAAGAATGCATAACTACTTTCCATGACCATAAACAAACCCAACTTCCCCATTTCAGAAAATATTATATTGGGAACCAATGTTTCTCCTTTATGTTTTTCTTAAAAAAAAAAAAATTCACGTACACCAGAAAGTATAAAGAATAATGTAGCAAATACTCATGTACCTCCATCCCCTTGAGAAATAAAACTTCAAAGACACAAAGCCCCTATGTCCTTCCCACTTGAATTCCCCAGTAAAGTAAGCTCTCCCTTGACTTTATCACTCCCTTAAATTTCTTTGTCCTTATATTTTTACTGGAAATGTCTATTTTTAAACTATGTTTTTAAACTAAATATAAGTGATATAAAGCTATATGTTTCTTGAATCATGCTGATTACTTCTGCACATCTAAATAAATATAATACTTTGCTATATTCTGTTGGATGACTCCTGTGATGTACTGATTCCTTCTAAGGCAGGCCTCTCTGTTGCTCTCCAGGTGGCGGTGCCTCCCAAAGAGCTCATTTTAGCTGGCAAAGACGCAGCAGCAGAGTATGATGAGTTGGCAGAACCCCAGGACTTTCAAGATGATCCTGAGTGAGTGACCTTTTTGTGATCCCCACACTACAATTGGCTGACTTCTTATCTGGATTTTTAAAAATAAGTTTCCCTATTTATAAAAATAATTACTATAGAAATTTGGGAAATATATATAAAACATGAAGAAGAAATTAAAATCCCCCCACAAAAGATAAGCATCATTAGCATTTTGGTGTTTGTCCTTCCATTATAGTTCTTTCATCATTGATATCATTCTGCAAGTACATTTTTTTAACTTTTTTTTTCACATAAATATGTTTTTCAAGTGCATGATTTTTAATGGTTGCGAACAAGATACAATATTTAATCTCTATAGATTTATCATTGGAATTGTCTACCCCCTCCCTTGCTCTCTTAGAGTAATTAATAGATTTACTCTTTCATACCTAAAAATTGAAAAGTAAACAATCAAACCTTTTCCTGAATGGGGAATGCATCAGTCAGGATCCAGTCTAAAGACAGAAATGGCGTAAGTTATTTGAACAGAGAGAATTTTATATAAAGAATTGTTACCTGGGTAACTTTGAAGGTTAAAAAAATTCTGAAGTATCCCAGAGATGTCAGGTTTATGAAGCAGCTACCACCCTAGGGCTGAGGGAACAAAAGAAAATGGTTAGGAGTGTTAAAATTTAGAAGCCTGAAGGAGAAGCCCCATGGAGCTAAAACTCAGGAGGTGAGAGAGGGGACAGTGCTTGACTGGTGCTGACATCTTAGGATGGCAGAGAAGAGGTAGCATGATGAAGCTGGTATTCAAGAGTTGGAAAACTGCAGCTGGCTATTGCCACTTTCTAGCTGAAGGAGCATTGCTGGAGTGATGCGCAGGGAACCACACACAAACAAGAAGGTCACAGGGAGGAGCAGGTCTACAGAGCAGAAATGCGGTTAGCAGAGTCCTGGGTCACAAAGCAAGATGTAGGAGGTGGGCGTGGACCTTAGTAATAATAATATACTGACATAGGGAATGTTTAAGGTTTTTTAACAGAATAATCAAAAGCTCCCTCAGCAAGATAGAAAGAAGAGAGAACACGGAATGGATTAGAAAAATAAAGTGAGGGCAAAGGTGAGATTATTATAGTGATTGTGAAACTTGGGTTAACTTCAGACAGCACCAGGGCAGGTGTTGTGCTCTGTTTTGTTAATCTATAGAGTCTGAGCCTCCACTCTACAAGTTCTCTTTAGCAGGTTTAGGCAGGCACTAGAAATTTGATGGCAGTGGTTGCCTAGGAAATTAAGGACAGAAAGACAGACTTTTTCCTTTTTACTATTTTCAACCAAATATTTTTTAATGAATCCGATACAAATTAAAGGTTTATTTAACTACAATACAAAATGCACTCTTTGTAATCTTTTGCTTTATGTGGGTCCTTAAATTACACTAAGTACAGAAATTTGTTAAGGTAAACTTCTGGAAAGATTATTTGAGGTATAGAATTCAGTAAGATTAATTATATGACATTAATAAAAAATTGATTTATAGTTCATATTATACTTTATAGGACTTTTAGATATCTGGAAATTAATGTTACGTAATGCCATTTAAATATGTAAATGTTTAATTCCAGTAACTTTTCCAAGAGTATCATTTGGACAGTAGATTAAATTCTGTTTATTTCATTGCCCTTTCACTTTATGAAGCTGTTTTTAAAGCACAAACTTCAAGTGCAAGTCAGAGAAAACCTCAACTAAAGAGATTGTTTTCTATTCTAAAAATTCCTAATTTACGTAGGTTATTTACAAAAATACACAAATTTATATTATTCTAGAAATTCTTTTAGCTCTGAGCTAGTATCAGTCTATGTCCTACAGAAATATTAGCATATTTGTATACAAACGCGTACAAAAGTAAATGAATGTATAGGGATGTTTGCAGCACCCTTGTTTATAAGAGAAACACTGGCAAAAACCTCAGTGTATACCAGTTATGGTAAATATAGAATAAACTATTAGGTAACCATTAAGTAGAATGAAGATCTAAATGTACCAATATGGAAAGGTGTCTGTGGTAAACAGAATGAAAAAAAGCAAGTTGTAGAATAATGTGTCCCTTTCCTGTTGGTTAAAACAGAAAAGTATAAACTCATAGAAAAATATCTGGTAGGTTAAGAACCCAAGTGTTTACAGTTTTTCTCTTGTGCTGAAGGGGAAAATAAGGGCAAAGACTTTTACTTTTCCCCATTTGAATTTGACCATATTTTACTTTTTTAACCTAAAAAAAATGAAACGAACATTTTGCTGAAGAAACTCTTCATTACAGATAAACGGGATAGTGATCATATCTTATAATCAGAGATTTCCTGTTGAGCCTTAAAATGACTGTAAGTCTTAGTGGCTTGGCTGACTCATGACCTTCCTAATACTGTGCTTATTTCCTTTCGTAGCATTATAGCCTTCAGAAAGGCCAACAAAGTGGGTATTTTCATCAAAGTGACGCCACAACGTGAGGAGGGCGAAGTGACCGTGTGCTTTAAGATGAAGCATGATTTTAAAAACCTGGCAGCCCCCATCCGCCCCATCGAAGAAGGTGACCAGGGCTCAGAAGTCATCTGGCTCACCCAGCATGTGGAACTGAGCTTGGGCCCGCTTCTTCCTTAAAAGGTTTATCTGTTGGGCATATCCCAAAGGACAGTATCACCACAAGCTTGTGTTAAAATGTGGAAGCTGCTGCTTCGGTAGGCCTTGTTTATAATGATGTAGCCGTGCACTACTGAATCCTATTTCTAGGAGGGTGGGGACATAAGCAAGGCATTAGGAACGCTGGGTAACTGCTGTTCCTCTTGCTCTCACTTCTGTTAACACCAGTATATCTGTGTCTCCCTCACTGAACTCTGCACGTTGAATATCAACAGCATAGTTTCATCCTGAGAAAGGGGATGGCTATTCCTTGGAATGGCATTAGATTTACCACCTGTGAAACTCTGACATACTGTCTCCTGATCTGATCTCACAAAGGATCACAATCTCACAAATGAAACTTAAAATGATAACCAAAAGGTAGACTTGCTAGCCATGATCCTGTATTGGTCTCAACTTGTACCAACTGCTTTCTGCATTCCATTAGATATAAACTGGCAGTCTGTAAACATAACCCTTCACTTGCCATCATGGCTCCCATCTTGCCATAGATTTCCATTTGACAGAAAAATACAGTTGTCACATTGTCTTTGGTTTTGTGATGAGTGAAAGACCTCTGAAATTCTTAAGGCGCTTTGATTTGCCCCCTTCTAAGTGAATACAGTATACTTATTTATTGACTGCTCTTAAAATTTTTTCCCAGTAGACTATGAAACTTTTAAGAATTAGAGAGGCAAGCACTTACATGTCATGTAAAGGGGGTGGCAAATTCCATTCATTTTAAATGTTGCCATAATATCCAGGGATTAATGCTGCCACAGGGAGGCAATCTTTACATGCCTTACTCCCTACCCCTTCTCTGCTCTGCCTCTCTAACTCAGTAGATTGTCGTGTGTATTCGGGACCTGGAAAGAGCCCAAAGAAAACTTGGTGGACAAGTTCACTTCTGGAATGCAGAAAACATTTAAAGGTTAGATTTTTAGCATGATCTGAACTAATGTTCTTTCCGTTGATTTTAAGAGGAAATTAAGTTATAATCTCTTGAATCCAAAACTGGATATTAAGAAAAGGAACCTTTCTTGAGTTCGACTTTTATTATATGGTATGTCAAATTAGACCATTTTGATTGTAAACTGTAAAATAGCTCAGCAAGTAACCCAGAGCACTTGCCTCATAGCCACGTGCTGTTTTCGGTTGGTATCCTGGAGTTGGATTATTAACCTTAATTTCTGTGATGTTTTCCAAAATGAGACTTGACAAAGTAGACAACCAGCTGCATTACGTTTTCTATAAAAGCATTGTGAGCAGTGGCCAACGGACTTCTGGTGAAAGAAACTTCCTGTTTATCCTGGTTTTGTTTTTAAGTTCAAGCCTTTACTTAAAACAAAAAAATTAAGATATATAGTAATGTAGAATACAGACAGGACATAGTATCTTGTCAGCTCCCCCTGGAAGATAAGAATATTTAGGAAGCCTTTGAAAGACACTAAATTGTATTCTTAAGGTCAAGCAAATTTTATGAAACAATGTTCCACAGAGTAATATATATGCTGCAGTGTAAGAAAAAATACTCATATCTCTAATATGACAGTAATAAGTAAGGTTTAGCCTCTTAGGAGTGGGGGCAAGGATTGTGTAATGACAAATATGCAGACTATAGAAATAGTTTAATTTGTTGTGACCCAAGTGTTAAATTAATTTTTATTTCACTACTTGCTAGAGCCTACTGTGAAGCCACTCCTCCACATTTGCCAGTGGAGGAAATAGGCATCAAAGTAGAGAATAGCTTCCTATGTTTGCACATTTGCATAGACTACACATAATTGTGTGTCATAAGTTTATGGCATGTAGCTGGCATTTTTTTCCCAAAGGTAATAACGTTGAAGGAATGGGTCTCATCAACCCTCCTGTGACGCAGAAACACAAAAACACTTGATCATAGAATTTTTTTCATCAGAAACTGAATTAACTTGCAGAATGACAGAGTCATTGGTTTAATATTTCCTCAAGATAGTTTTCAGTGCAAGCCAGTATTCTGTGTTAGACGTGGTTCAACACCTGTAGCTAGTGAATTCAGAATTTTGTTGCTTTTTTATATTAGATCAGGTGCAAGATTTTTAATGCATAGTCAGTGTGCACCACTGCAGGCAAATTAGATGTCATTAGCACTAGAAACTACAATTTTGGAAACTTAAAGCTGTAAGTTTGGATTCATGATTTGATTAGCCCACCAAAGTTTTTCTTTGTTCAAAGTGCTTATAGATGTAATGAGCTAAGTGTCATACATATTTGTGAAGAAACATCCTTTTTGGTCCCTTTTGGGAATGAGAGGCATTCCTTGATCTTTATGAATGACAGGTTCCTGTTTTGCCTTATTGCCTAATGTAGTGAAATAAAGCAGACAAAGCTCGAGTGTGTCTTTTCTTTGGTTTCATGAAGACTGCTCGTAATAGCATGGCTCAGAATCAGATGATAGAGGTGGAGCCAAAAGAATATGAGAATCAGTGGGGCATGCTCCCTTCTTCCATTTCTTTAAAGGAACTAAGCTAAAACCTCATACCACGTTAGTTCATTGTAACATTACATAGATCGATGTTACTTGAATTCCTTATAAACATATTCTCAGAACCATTATATAAATGTTGTTAGGTCTCTACCAGCCTTTATCCTGGGTCACTGCTGCCAAAGATATCCTTTCAAATATATAAAATGGCCCAACCCCAACAAGTAGCCACTCATCCACTTTTTCTGTACTCGTATGTATAACTCTTCCCTCCTTTTACTGTAAATGAATTGTTCCCCCTCCTCCCGTCTCAAGCCAGCCCCACCACTTAATGCACTCAGTCTCATCCTCTTACCTTTTCAAGGATATCACTTGAGCAATTCTCCCCAGCCCTCTCCTGCATCGTTTCCAGCAGCATGCTGTGATTTCTCGCATCTAAAAAGAAATTGACCTCACACCCTTCTTCAGTTGCCACCCTATTTCTCTACTCCTTTGACAGCAAAACAACTCCACCTTCCGGTTCCTTTCCTTCCTTTCTCACCTGAACCCGTCCCACTTAGGCTGCCACCACACCACATCATCACAATTGCTCTCGTCAAGGTCCCCAGCGATCCACACTTAAAATACATGGTCAGTTCTCAGTCCTTATCTACTCTCAATCTGACAGTTGATGTCTCCCTTCTTGAAAAACTTCCCTCACTTAGTTTCCAAAACACAGCACTCCTGATTTTCCTTTTACCTCACAACTTTTGTATTTTTTGCTAGTTCTTTCCCATCTTCCCAGCCTTGGAGTGTAGCAGGCCTTGTTTCTTTGACTCCTTTTTTCTCTGCTCACGCTTAGTGATCTCACTCAAGTTTCAGGCCATCTTTTAAATTTACATACCAATTCTAGAATAGTCTGAAATTTGAAAACCACAGTTTGGATTTTCTCTCACCACATCTGCCTCTCCCGCATTGGTCCCTAACTAAGCGGCAGCTGTATCCTTTCAGTTATTCACAATAAAAACCTTGGCATCACCCTTGCTCCTCTTACATGGCACATCCAGTAAGTCAGCAAAATCCTGTCAGCTCGTCTTCAAACTGTGACCACTTTACACCCTCTCAAACATTGCTATCCTGAGCCAAATCACCATCATCTGTAAGACCACTAGATTATTATGTACCATTCAAACTAGTCTTGAAACCACCCTAGTCCCTTTAGTCAATTTCAACATAGCCAGAGGGATTAAGTCATTTCTCCGCTTAAAACTTAGGCTTCTTGGCTTGCTCAAGAGCAAGGCAAAGTCCTTAACAATAGCTTATGAGGTCCTATGTGACCTGAAACCCACTCCCTAATCTATCTATTTGTCTATGCTCACCCACCCCAGCCACATGAGCCTGTGCTGTTTCTGAGTCTCCCAGCCATGTGCCCTCTGAGGGCCTTTGTCCTGGCTGTTCCCTCTGTCTCTAAAGTCCTCCCAGGTGTCTCTCACCCTCACGCAGTCAGGCCTTTGCTCAAATATTTCCTTCCATATGAGGCTTTCCCTGACCATCCTATTTAATGATGTAAAGCGCCCTCCCCTAAATATATTCTCTGTCCCGCTTTAGAGCTTTTTTTTCCCCACAACACTAAATACCATCTGCATACTGTATACTTTATTTTCTGACTTTTCATACTAGAACATAAATTCCAATGCCAGGAAATTTATCTTTTTAAAAAATTACTGTTTCTGCAGAGGTCAGAACAATGGCTGTCGAATAGTAGGCACCCAATATTTGTTGACTAATTCTGTCATCCTTTTCCTTATTTATTTAGCTGTTGATCCTTTATTATTATTTTTAATATATGTATGCCTCTGTTTTGTCATAAGCCAAATATCTTACTTGAGCTTTTTTGTTCTGGTGTTTGTGTACAGTACTCTTACCTCTTCTTACACTCTTCAGAATTCCTTTCCTGCTCCCATCTCTCTCAATCTCCCATCATAGTACTGCAGAGCATTTGCTTCTTCCTTGATTGGGGTTTTCTATGTATGTAGCTCCTTTACTGGATTGCAAACTCCTTCAGAGCCAAATCCAGGCCCCTTTGTCATCTGTTTCTCCTGTATTCCATTCAAAGGGCAGCCTGGAGCAAACTCAGAAGCTCAGAGCTAAGTCATTTCAGTTTCCTGCAGTCAAATCTTGGTCAGAAAATATTAAATAGAAAATTCCAGATATAATTCATAAGTTTTAAATTGCATGCCCTTCTGAGTGGCGTGATAAAATCTTGTGCTGTCCCACTAATCAAGACTGGATAATCCCTTCGTCCAGCTATGCGAGCTGTTTATGCAAACCGCCCGTTAGTCACTTAGTTATTGAATCGACTATTGTGGTAAGTATTGCAGTGTTAGTATTCAAGTAGCCCTTGTTTTACTTAATAATGGCCCCAAAACACAAGAGTAATGATGCTGGCGATTCGGATATGCCAAGGAGAAGTGTAGAATGCTCTTTGAAGAGAAAAGGTGGTGTGTATGTATGTACAGGATAAAACATATACAGGGTTCAGTACTATTCCTTGTTTCAGGCATCCATGGGGGGTCTTGGAATGTGTTCCCCGTAGATAAGTGAGGGAGCTATTGTACTTAACTTTATCCTCATTTTCTTATGGTCAGGGACATCTATAGTGAAAAATAGATGAGCCACCTGCACAAGATAGTGATTTTAAGTGTTAAATGGAAGTAACAAATAATATGGAATCAGCCAGTGAGAAAGTTGTATTCTTGTGTTTTCCTCCCCATACTTCTGATTAAATCAAGGAAAAAGTATCAATGCTTACGTTTGTAACATCTAACTCTCATTCAAAAAAACAAAAACCAAAAAATATAGTCTTCTGGCTCAGAGGCTTTGGCAGACAACAGTAGCTACTTACTAAAAAATACGTCTAAACATGTGATACTAATTTTCCATTTATAGAAGTAATCAAATTTTCCTTTTTAAATACAAGTAAAATGATGTGACTCAGGAGTTCCACTTCTGCCTGTGATGTAGAGATCTGGAAAGAATGTCACTCCCAGTCAACAAAAAAAGATGGATAGATGACAAAATCATAAATTTTACTGGACCTGTCAGAGAGCTAATGTGGCAGAGCACTCAAATAGCCTGAATTTCAAGGAGGAACAGACCCCTCCAGGGAGACAACAGACATGTAGACTGGCTGACCTATAGCAGAGCATGGGAAGAAGTGTTGACCACTATATGAGCAGGTAAGAGGAAATCAACTAAAATATCAACTAGAATCACTAATGGCCAAATTTGGGGCAACATGGCAGTATAAAACCCCTGGGAGCCTAAGACACTAAGAAAGCTGGCATGCATTCACAGGCTTTTTCCAAGACCAGTTGTTCATAAGAAAGACCCATGGAGACAGGAAGGGGAGTGGTGCTGGAGCTCTACAGAGCCTCCCTTGGTTTGGAGTCATGCAGGAGGGGTCTGCTACCAGTGTGGGAAAGGCATTAAACCTTGCCTCCCCCTGCCCAGGCCCTTCCCTCATAAGGAACCAAAAGACCTAAGCCACTGGGGGAGGAACAGAAAATCCTGTCTCTCTAGGGCACAGGTAAAAGACCCATTGCTGCTGGGGCCAGGTAAGAAAAACTCTTAACCTGGGAAGGGACAGAATTTAGTCTTGAACCCCAAGATTCTGTACTAATACCATTAAAGTTCTACCACTGCAGAAAGGGCGGGAAACTCTCCTTCACAAGGCCAGCCACAGATACAAGTCGGGGTTTGGCTGCTGCAAAGAGGAGGAGCAAGAATGCTGAGAGAAGATCCATTCCCAAGGACTGGCCACAAGGGACCTACTAAAGACTGAGGCTGAATTAGAACAAAGAACCCCTGACCCCTTCCTCCTCCTACTACCAATCCAGCAGGCAGCTAGTAACAAACAGCAGCTGCTTAGCGGGGTGGGCAAGGGCAGAGACTTAGCCCCATAGTGCAGGTATGCAGGACAGCTGAGAAGGCTTCTTCAGCACCAATCTAAAGCACAAAATAATGCTGAAGGATGTGAAAGCTGTGGTGCACTGAAGGCAACCGTAGCAGTAAAACCCAAACAACTCAGTTCCTGACTAGATTGACCAAACCCTACAAAAATGGCTTGACATTAGAAGAGGCTTGTCCATTTCCAAGCATTAATACTATTTACCTTAGTCTCTACTGTTATACAAGCAATGACTAGCATTCAAGAAAAATTGAGATACATAAAGCAAAACCAACCCATTTTTCATGGACAATTAACAAAACCATGTATGGACGTGCCCCAGATGTTGGAACTATCAAACAGGGACTTAAACTCTGATTAACATTTTGAAGAATCTAGTCGAAAATATAATTATAGAATATAAAAAAATATATAGAAAATGTATGAACAGATTTCAGCAAAGAGGTAGAAATTATAAGAGGCAAATTGAAAAAAAAGGAGATGAAGAATATCTTCTACGGGATCATCAGTGGACTTGTCATAGCTGAGGAAATAATCAGGAAATTCAAGAGATAGGTCAATAAAAATTATCCAAATTGAACCCCCTTCCTCCCACCCCCCCAAAAGTGAAACAAGAGTATTCAAGATCTGTGGGACAATATAGAATGGTCTAATGTGTGTAATTGGAGTTCCAGATGGAGAAAGAGCTGAGCAGAAGAATATTGAAAGAGATGATATCTAAAATTTTTCAAAATATAGTGAAATATAACAAACCACAGATCCAAGAGGCTCAGATAAACCCAGGGACTTTCTCATACAGGAAAATATATACTTGCCATATGATCAAATAATTTCACTCCTAGGTATTCACAAATGAAAGCCTACATCCATGCAACAACCTGTATGTGAATGTTTATAATGGCTTTTTTTAATGTTCACTGAAATCTGGAAGAACTCAAATGTCCATCAACTGGCAAATAGATTTTTTTTTAACCTCCCTGGTTCATCCATACATTGAATTCTCAGCACTAAAAAGAAACAAATTACTGATACAAGTAACAATACGGATGAATCTCAAATACAATATGCTAAGAAGTTGTTAGACTCGAAAGGCTATATAGGATTCCATTTATGGCATTCTGGAAAAGACAAAACTTTAGGTATGTATTGGACCGTGTGTGGGGAGAAGTGCATTGACTGGGGCACAAGGAAACTTTTTGGAATGATGGAACTATTTGTAGTGAATGTAAACATTTGTAGTGAATGTAAAATTTCCTAACTATAACTAAAAGGTAAATTTTTACTGTAAATAAATTATACTTTAAATAAACCTGAGTTTTTAAAAAAATAGGTGACTTAAACGTTTTAGGGAGTTCGATGTTAGCATCTGTCATGAAAGTGGTACCAGAATGCTTGAAATTTGTAAAATGTTGGCAGTGATTATTAGTTGCTCCAAAAACAGTGTAACAGTGAATGTGTTGATCCATAAGACCCTTTTCATTTCAGAAGTTGGAAAAACTGCCTTTGGATTTGTGGCTACACGACCAAGAGCAAATTAATCTCTCTGAACTTGTTTCTTTTTCTATAAAAGAGAGCCAATCGTCCTTGCCTAGAGTAATGGTTGTCAGATGAAATACATTACATCCAACTAAATTCGACTTTCAGATAAACGAGTCGTTTTTTAGTATAAACTTTTGCGACATATTTATACTAAAATGAGGTTCACTGTTTATCTGAAACATAACTTTAACTAGACGTTCTGTTTTTGCTTGCTAATCGAGCAACCCTACAGAAGTTATTGTGAGAAATGACACTGACAACGCAAGACGTTCGCCCAGCGTCTGGCATAATAAACGCTCAGTGAGAGCTAACGCTGTTTTAATCCCAGCCCCTCATTCATTGTTTGTTCCTTTATTCTTTCACTCAATTTTAAAATAAATTAGCTGTAGTTGGCGTTCTTCATCCCAAGTAAGGACCAACTCAAGGTAGCACCAGGTTGAAGCACATAACAAGAATCCAACTGTTAAGCGAAGAAATTCCGAACGGCTGACGTCACGACGCACAGGCCCCGCCCCAAAGGCGCACAAGACGCCTAAATAAGACGTGGACAAGCCAGGAAACAGCCCCAGGGCCTGACGGGATTGTGGCGGTCCTCTCTTCCTAAGTCGGAAGCTACTGCTGCCTCCGGTCGCTCTCAACATGGCGACTTCGCTGGGTTCCAACACCTACAACAGGCAGAATTGGGAGGATGCGGTGAGTGTGCCTGCGGGAAGAGGACGGGAAGAGGCGGCGAAGCCGGGCCTACTGCGGGCGGGCATAGCCGTGGCTGCGGGGCGGCCGAGGGAATTCCGGGAAGGAGCCAGCGCCGCGGCCTAGCTCGGCTAGAGCGGGAGGCTGGAGGGCGGCCCTCCTGCGGGCTTGGAAGGAGGGGGCTTAGCTTAGGGTCCGGGACCAGCCCTCTCTCCTTCTGTGCCCCCTATACTTTTTTCATGTTGGTCTTTTCTCCCGCCTCCTGCCAGAAGAGCGGGCAGCGCTCCCCGCTGCGACTCGGCCCATGCTGGACCTCGGGTTCCTGCCCTGCCCTGTTCCGCACCCTCGCTCCTCTCCCCTTCTCTTCTCCCGTACTCACGAGTGTGGCTGAGATGGCAGGGTCTTCGGAGCCTGGCCCTCAACCAGATTTCCCATTTTCACCAGGACTTTCCCATTCTGTGCCAGACGTGTCTAGGAGAAAACCCGTATATCCGAATGGTGAGTGATCTCGTGTGAAACGGGAGTTATTCGTGTTCTGTCAACGTGGTGGTTGGTACTTGCACACTGTCCATGAAGTGCTTCTCTTAGCCAAGCGGAAGTAATGATGCTCCTTTACTAACCCAAAGTCTAGGACAGTTTGCAAAGGACTGTCATTCTTATTCTCTCACTTTGGAACTCAGCGACAATCCTATGATGTAAGAGTCATAATAATAGCTAAGACTTGTGAAGCATTTTACCTAGGAGGTAGATCTGTTAACCAGAGGCTGAGAGAGTTTATGTCTTTTCATATGGCAAGTGAGGATTGGAGCTGGGATTTAAATTCAGATATTTTCACACCAGTGAATATTAGGTAGGGAACCAGGACTAGTAACTAGGTTTCCTGACTCCTAATCAAATGTCTTTTGGCCACTGCACCTTGTCTCTTTAATGTAAGCTATCTCCTATCCCTATAAAAAAGGGTAAAATTAGTGGCAGTTAACATTCAACAATTACATTCGAATTGTATTATAATGATCAATCTCAGAGATATTGATATATTGATACGTTCAAGATGTTTGAACCGCTTATGGGAAGGGAACATTTACTATATGCAGGTTATCAGCACAGAATGAGTCTATGGTAGTTACCTTCTGACTGAATTTTGTAAAATGAGCTGGCCATGGCTATATCCTCCCTGATTTGGGGACCATGGAAACCATTAGGAATTTTAGTTCTTGGGAGAAAACTTGGGATACAGAAGTGAACCTAAGAGCTGTGGAAAGACACATACTTACCTGGTGTTAGATCCATAAGATTCTTAAGAGATTACACTCATAGTAGGTAGTTAGAATATATAAACCTCCCCCCCTCAAAAAAAAAAAAAAAAAAAGGCGTTCTTCCCAACCCTCTTTAGGATGCTATGGATTTCCAGACATGTTTCTTGGGTTATATTTAGGAAAGGAGCAGACATCTGCTCTTTCTGAAACTCTAGTTCTTTTCTCTTTTTTTTCTATTTCAGACCAAAGAAAAGTATGGGAAGGAATGCAAAGTAAGTATGTCTGTTAAAGAGTAATGATTGCATTTTCCTTTTCTCTACCAAATTAGCCTTCAGCTTGCTGAGCTTTGAGGTTCTCCAGTAAAAGTCAATGCTACCCAGCTTTCATGTATTTATATACTTATTGACTGTTAACTATTTAGTGTGTGAGGTAAGAAAATGAGCCCTTTAATGTAGGGGTTCTTAACCTGGCATCTGTGGATGGGCTTTAAACCCCCTGAGACAGTATACCAAGTGTTGTGTGACTGTACATATGAGAATTTTAGCTGAGGAGGAAGATCATAGCTGTTATAAGATTCTCAAAGGAGTGTATGACGCTCCTTGCTCCTTTCTCCCCTCAAAAAAGATTAAGGGTAAGATTATTAATGGTGGTTACCTCTGGGTTGGAGAGGACTTTGAGTTTTGAGTATTGTATTTCTGTACAATGTACAGTGCGAACTTTACCAGGGCAGGGTGTTGTAAATATGATTGAAATATCAGTTGGCATTTAGACTAGATGATTGCTAAGGTCTCTTCTAAACCCTAGATTTGGAGATCCTTTTTTTTTGAATTCCTCATTATTATTAAGTCTCCTGGATTGGTTGTCTAGGTCAGGACCATTCACACTCTGTGGCTCTGATTTTGTGTTAAAGATCTGTGCCAGGCCGTTCACAGTGTTTCGTTGGTGCCCCGGGGTCCGCATGCGTTTCAAGAAGACTGAAGTGTGCCAAACCTGCAGTAAATTGAAGAATGTCTGTCAGACCTGCCTCTTGGATCTAGAATATGGTATGTTTGCCCTGTCCAGTAGATTTGAAAGTATGTAGATGCTGTTGCCCTAGACAACAAACCAGTCTTTTTATCTTTCATGTCTCACTCTGCCTCTGATTCTGACCTCCTTTGAAATGTCTGCTGTGGTTTGCCTTTCCTAGTAAGAGGATAACCATACTAGGCCATTCTAGAGTCCTCCTGAACAATAGGAAATTACGAAAAGTTGAGATTTAATCAGAACTGTCCTAAACCTCCCTCATTTATGTCCCTGTAGCCAAGGGGAGGTAAGGGCATTGTCCCTATGATAGGTAATTTCTTCGACTTCTTTCTAGGACCAAAGCTTTTTCCCACAATCTCTACCAAGAAGCTCATAGGCTAATTGTGCTTTAGATTTTTGTCTTAACTGTGTTGTTAGGACTGATATACTGCCACTGTTCAGAGTAACTGCTTCTGGAGTGATTTTTTTTTTTTAACTGCAGATGACTTTGTTTATGAGAAAAGTTCTTTTTCAACAAGAGTTTCAACCATGCAATAAAATAAAAGGGAAAAGGAAAATATGAGTTTATGTGTAAGATCAGGAAGTTACTCTGTTAATCAGAGTCCCGGTCACATATTATTTATATGTTTGTTAAGGACAACCCTTATATGACTGTGGCTATTCCAGATAATATGTAGGAGCAGCCTAAAAATTAACTGCTTCTACATAAAAGCTAGATACATTATTAATTTACAGGTTAAATCTGACTATAACCAAAGTTTGTTCCTCTAAAAGATTTTCTAAAATATCTGTTTCACCCAATCATGACAGCTCAGGAATTTGCATAATTTCTTAGAATGCTCTGTAGCAGTATTTGCTAAAGATTTTGAATAAAAATACAGTAAAGCCTCTGGTACCTAGTAAGAAAGTGGAGAAAAGAAGAATGGTATTGTATTTGTGTGCGTATTAAGTATGAATATTTTTAAATATACATGAGTTTTTTTTCCTCCTTTCCTTTGTACCAACCAGGCCTGCCTATCCAGGTTCGTGACGCAGGGTTGTCTTTTAAGGATGACATGCCAAAGTCAGATGTCAACAAAGAGTACTATACACAGAACATGGAAAGGGAGGTATGCTGCCGCTTTCTTGATGCAGTCTTATATTTGATAAGAGAATTAGTGGCTTGGCACCGTTTATATAATTTATCTTTTGAATTTGTCATCCCTGTGTAGATTTCTAACTCTGATGGAACACGACCAGTTGGCATGCTGGGGAAAGCCACGTCCACCAGTGACATGCTGCTCAAACTGGCCCGGACCACACCCTACTACAAAAGGAATCGACCCCACATTTGCTCCTTCTGGGTGAAAGGAGAATGTAAGAGAGGAGAGGAGTGTCCATACAGGCAAGAACTGAAGTGCATTTTCAGTATTTGCTTTCAGATGATCAGTCATCTAAGAAGTGAGAGATGCTGGCTTAAATTATTTTCGCTTTTAAAATCTAAAAGTTTATGAAACTGGTGTGGTATATCTTGTCTTAAGATTGTTTAGAAGAGCTTGATTAAATTGTTTTTACATATAATGGAACTTTTACTATAACTGAGCTTTGGGAAGTTTTGTTGCTATGCCATTTAATATAGATATTGACTCAAAGTTTCTACCCAAGATTTAAGTCTTCACCATCATGGTATAACTGGCTTGAATCTCAGTGTATAGCTAAACTAAGGCCAGGCATCTAAAGGGAGTGTGAGTATGTGTCAGTCAAGACTGCCAAACCTAAGAATTAGGAGTTCTTAACCTGGTGTTGGTTAACCCCACCCCCTCCAAAAAATTATTTCTTTATCTAGGGCTGGGTGCCTATCTTTAATCAGACTCTCAGTGGAATACAAGACCTCAGATACATTGAGAACCATTAACCTAGAGAGGGATAACCATGTTTTGGTTACCTCTTGTTTTGGAGAAGATTATGCCAAAAGCATTTCTGTATAAAGAAACTGCCATTCCAGATGGCTATTTAAATGGCTTTTAGGAGACTGGCATGGCCTTGTGGGATACAGTAAATTACTTGGTATTAGCTCTGTTTTGATAATTATGTTTCATTATGGCCAAAGTTATAGTTCAAAAGGCACTTCAAGGTATGTATTTAGGACTTGTGTGGCTACTATTCGGTGATACCTGAAGTTGTTTTCCTTTGTTTCACCTTTATGCATTGTTCTTTCTTGAACCATAGACATGAGAAGCCTACAGATCCAGATGATCCCCTTGCTGATCAGAACATTAAAGACCGATATTATGGAATCAATGACCCTGTGGCAGATAAGCTTCTAAAGCGGGCTTCAACAATGCCTCGTCTGGACCCGCCAGAGGACAAAACTATCACCACATTATATGTTGGTGGTCTGGGTGATACCATTACTGAGACAGACCTAAGGTTTGTGCGTATAATTTTATGAGCTCTTTTGGTTTTAACGGCCTTAGAATAGTTTGGAGGATTTTTTTTGTTTTTGTTTTTGGCAAAAACACAGGCAAGCATGATAATCCTGTACAAAGTACATTTTCCTGTAGCCGGTCTGTAGTCAACAGTATGCTGATTAGAATGTTTATAAAATTGTCCTTTATGATGCTAGAGTGGTAATGTTCATCAGCTGTGCTTGCTTCTTACTCGCATGTGGTAATAATCACATGAGGTTCTATTTGGCCTCATAGCCAATTAGAGTTTTTAAAATAGAACACACATCCAAGTATGATTAGTTGTGTAGAGAGGGGAGAGCTTTGCAATTGTAAAAGTCTTATGATTTAAATTGCTGGCCTTTTAAAGAGAGTGGCATTTTGTAAATTTCTGATTCTTGGCTTGTATTATGCTCTGCTAGATTAGACATCTGAGCAGATAGTGGAAGTTACCTCTTCCAAAGAGATGAAAGTAGAGAAGAAACTTAAGTTTATAACCTGCCCTTGGTAGCCTGTCTCCATGAACCCCTGTCTAAAGTGAGTTAGAGAATACCCAGGGGTTGGCAGATTTTTTTCCCTCCTCTTCCTCTTTCTTACAACCTTTTAAAAAAGTTTTTTTTAACACTCTTGACTCATTAGCCATGGAGGCCATAGTTTGCTAACTCCTTATCTAAGGTTTAGGGTTCTTAAGGAACCTCTTGGGGCTCCCTTTCCTCAGTGGGAAAAACCCTGAGATGTTCATTATTTTTTCTTCCCTTCCTCATTACACAGCACTCACAGTAGAGTTAGGTGTTGGAGCTGCCTGCAAGTGGTTAGGCAGATAACCATGGGGCCAAGTACTTTGTGGTGAGTCAGTGAAAGAGTTAATAATCCACTTTCAACCTCCTGGGAGTGTCTGTGTGTTAACTCTCATTTTTCTTTTCTTGTATCCCTTCAGAAATCATTTCTACCAGTTTGGAGAAATCCGGACGATCACCGTTGTGCAGAGACAGCAGTGTGCTTTCATCCAGTTTGCCACAAGGCAGGCTGCAGAAGTGGCTGCGGAGAAATCCTTTAATAAGTTGATTGTCAATGGCCGCAGACTCAACGTGAAATGGGGAAGGTGATAATTAGGCTACTTTAAGATATCTTTATTGAGATTTTCAAGAAACTTCTAGTATCTGGGCATTAGTAAGCCTTTGGTGAATAGGCTTATATCAATAGGTCCTTTAAAATGAGTTTTTATTCTTAATACTCATTCCTGTGGATGTTGGGATCATCTGCGGATGTTGGAAATTTATTCAGGGTTTTGGTTTAGTAATCTTTGAAGGTTCATGTTTTGTGACTAGGCTGAGTGTGATGCCAGGGCTTGAAAGATGGATTTGAGAGTGTACAAATAAATTAGACTCACATTCTATCCTCCAGAAGCTGATTGTCCAGTGGAGAAGAATAGCTAATTTAGGTTTGAAAGTGCTGATTGCATAAGGGAGACACAAGTAAAGGGCCCTGAAAGTTCAAAGGGGGAACATGTTTTCAACTTAAAACCAGGGAGGAGATTGCTAATAGCAGCAACCCTTATAGAGTGTTCCTGTGTGCTAATTAGGCTCTGTGCTAAACAAATGTAGGTTGCCTTTTCTAGTCCTTACAACAATTCTAGCAAATTTTGAACCTAGGTCTTGCTTCAAAACCTTTGCTCTTATCCACTCTGCACTGTGGCATTTATGGGAAAAGAGTGTTTGCTGAAGCGGAGGCAAGGAGTGAAAGAACTCCATTTGATGAGGAAACATGAGAAGTAGAGGTGTGAGAGAAGGTGTCGTGTTGTCTGTGACTCCCAGGTCCCAAGCAGCCAGAGGAAAAGAAAAAGAGAAGGATGGAACCACAGATTCTGGGATCAAGCTAGAGCCTGTTCCAGGATTGCCAGGAGGTGAGTACAACCGAGTAGCTTGCCAGCTTCAGATGCTCAGACTGCCCTCATATTCCTCCCATGTTAGACCGAACCCAGGTCTCTGGCTCCTGTAGTAGCTCTGTCCTCCCAGCAGGAACTGCTAAGAATTAAAGGTGGTGGAAACAACGTTGCACAATTGTCTTCCCTCCTAACTCTTGGCTGTTTTCTCCAGCTCTTCCTCCTCCTCCTGCTGCAGAAGAAGAAGCCTCTGCCAACTACTTCAACTTACCGCCCAGTGGTCCTCCAGCTGTGGTGAACATTGCCCTGCCGCCACCGCCTGGTATTGCTCCGCCCCCACCCCCAGGTAATTTCCACCTTCCTTCTTAGTAGATAGGTCTGACTTAGCCCAGAAAAATCCTTGTGAAGGTCCTGTCTTTATACCTCTCCATCATGTCTAACAATCTAAATCCTTGAGTTTGCCCCACAGAAGTCTACAAGTAAATCTGATTTGTTAGGATTCCTGGTATTTCATTTTTTTCCTGGCCTGCCAAGGAGGGGAAAGTTGCCAATTTTCTAAAGATCTAAGTATATATAAAATCAGAATGAGAGTTATTGGATTACAGTGACCTATCATCAGTTTGTTCTCTGTTCTAACCTAATCTTGATGCCCTGGAGTTTAAGTGTAGACTGTGGACGTGTGTCATTTCACAAAGCATTATTACCTATCTGCAACAAGATAAGGAGCTGTCCCAGAATGTAAATTCATTAAGAAAGTCTTCTTACAAAAAATTGTCAGACAAACTAAACAGTGCACTTAGTTGTATAATCAGTTACATTTGTTTTAAGGTCTTTATCTTGTTGGTGGCCAGTAATAAAACAGTTTGAGGATGGGCACTTTGTATAGCACTGCTCTAGAAAATGTCAGCAACAGTGTGAACAGTGAAGTAAATCACAAGTACCAGTTCTGTGGCAGAGTTCCTAGACTCTGAAGAAAGTCCTGGTTTCTGAACACCCTCTATTCCAGTGTAAGGCATTGAGGTTAGTGATGAGGGTGTCTTCCATCAGCCTGATTTCTTCCTCACCTCCCAAATCCTGATCAAATCCTGTCTGGTAGGATTGGCATGTTTGATTGATAGAAGTTGCTCACATGACATACTAGCAGATACCTTGAGGCCTGTGGAGTTTTCTTTTAACTTGAACTGAGAGGAACGGTTTCTCAAACCAAGGAAGTAATACAGGGAGACAGTCCTAAGCAAACCCTGTGAACGGACATTCTCTGAAGCACCTTGTCGTTTGATTTACGCGTACATGATTTGACTTTAGAAAGATTCAGAGGTTTGAAAGATGGTCAGGGAAACTGCAGGCCTAACAGATTTGTCTTCTCCCATCTGCAGGTTTTGGGCCACACATGTTCCATCCAATGGGACCACCTCCTCCTTTCATGAGGGCTCCAGGACCAATCCACTATCCTTCCCAGGACCCTCAGAGGATGGGAGCTCATGCCGGGAAACACAGCAGCCCCTAGCACATTGTCACCACTCTGGGGCTCTACGGAAGACAGGGCGCTTAAAAATCCCAGTAAATGAATCTTGGAATAAATATATTTTTCCTTTCTTTGTAGTTTCCATGGCAGCTGAATGTGTTCAAATGTGAGCAGTCAGAGAATGACAGCCATGCTTTGATTGATGGACCTAAAATAAGCTGCCATTAACACATCTGGTTACTACTATAATATTACTAATAAAACTTAATGCCTGTTCAGGACAAGCAACGGGTTGAATTGGAATGTCCAATGGAGTTACCATCCAATTATATGTTCATTTTATATTTTGGGGGGAGTGGGGCATTGACCTGCAGAAAAATCTTTTGACCATTTTTATGTCCATTGGGTATTTTCCTTTTTATCACCTAAAAAAAGATTACTAGTACTAATCATCGTAGTGGCATAAGTGTGATTTAACACTTCTGAAGTCACACCCTCAGAAAGAAATGGAAACCAGCAGCCAGCACAGCCCAGGTCTCTTCTTACCTCTCCTTTCCTCATTGATTGCTGAAGGAATCTGGCCGATAGTTTTATTTCTCTACACTACCAAAAAAAAAAGACAAAAATAAAAATTACTTTTTATTCTATCAATTGGGTAGAAACATGTCATGGAGCTGTGTATCACTGAAGAAACCTGGTGTCTGGGATGAAATTATTTTAAAGAACTTCCTTTAAAACACTTTTAACAAACTGTGAAATGAAAAAGCATTGGAGTGTGTTTGAATGGAAGATTTGTCACCTACAGCTGGAACTTTGATCTTCAGCATTCACCTTCATGTGTCTCATTTTAATTCCCTGCTTCTAAGGCAGGGGACTGTTTGGTCTTCACATGTTTGGATATAACTGAATTGTAGATGGTAAAAATAATTTGATGTTGTGTTGTATTTTTGTTTTTAAAAAATTAAAACGGGTCAATTTTCCAAATGTTGTCATAGGCTTATTTCTAGATTTCTATCTTCTTTGGTAGCTGAAATTCAGGTCAGTGGAAATTAGAAACAAGTTATATAAATATGTAAATTTTTGCTTTAGACTTTTGATTTTTATCTCAATCCATTCTATGATGATAAAAAGGACTAGATCCTGACATATGATGGTTGCTAAATGGTAGCTTTAAAAAGTCATCTTCATATTATACAAGACATTTTAAAAGGAAACAGGCAAAATTTCTCTTAAAAAATCTCTTTTCTGAAGCCAATTTCATGTCACTTTAAAATATGTATAGTTATGGGCTGGATGTACCCCATATAACACCCTTTTTTAGCTTTGTGGGAGAATTTTTGTCCTCCAGAGGGCGCCATCTTGCCATTTTTGTTTAAGATTCAAAAATTTATCCAAAGATATCCAGAAACACTGAGATTTAATTTTATTTCTAGTAATATCAAATGTGAAGGAATATTGGGTATTTCCAAGTATTTCAATACCATTTTGGATAGGGTTTTGGTTCGGTTTGTTTTGTTGGTCTACTTGAGCATGTAAAAGATTTTGAGCCAGTTCTAAATAAAATGAATCGTAGTGTTTTAATAATTGCTAAATTTGATTATACATATATACATATGCAAATTTATGACTACCCAGTTGTATATTGCTTTTTTGAAGAGATTCTAAATTTTGTGCACTGGCTATGGAGATTTTATATATATGTATATATATGTATATACACACATTTAAAGCATAAGCCAGTATAGATTGAATAGATGCTCAATTAGTCTTAAGTAAATCAGAATTATGAGCAATTAGATTTTGACAAAAACTTTTAGGTGCTTACCAAACTCCATTTCCTTTTCTTCTAGGGCACACAGCTGGGGTTACACTTGGTGAAAAGTAACCTTTGCCATTCCCAGACCTGGTCTGTAAAAACACCTCACTCAATCCTATGAACTTTTTCCCCAACTGCTGGCTGAATGCACAGGAGGATCCCTGGAAGATGGCAAAGTCACACAATGGAAGGAACCTGGGGTCCTCTGTCACTGCCTTGAGGAAAGCATTGTGATACGAGGAATTTTTGTTATAGTAAGCCATTGAGACCTGGGGATTTATCTGTTAAAGCAGTGTTTCCTAATAACAGATACAGTCAAATCTGATCGTGGAACATTTTTGTTTATACCAAGTAATAGTTTAAGCAGACTGAAGCTAGATTACCTGAATTCAAATCCTCACTTCACCTCTCTTCTGTGTGACCTTGGTCGTGTTACTTAACCTCTGTCTAGTCGTAATGCCTCACCTCCCACCCTTCTCACTACCTATGATATTTTGAGCTGCTCCCCTTATGGAGAAGACTCAGAAAGTATAGCATCATGACAACTGAAGACAGTGCCCATGAGGCAAAGAGTAAGATGTGACATGTTTTGAAAGCCAAAACAAGTCAGTGAGACATTATAACCTGAAATAAATGGAGGTGAAAGAGAAGTTGTCTAGGGTGACCCCTCCCCCACCCCAGGTCTCTGACTCAATCATTTGGTTAAGGAGATGTCTTTCAAGTTTCTTTGTAAACGTACTTTTTTCCCTTCCTATGCTCTTTTCCTTTTTATGGCTGAATAATATTCATTGTGTATATGTACCACTTTATGTACATCTTCTTTAGTCTCATCTATCAGTGGTTGCTTCTATAGATTGGCTATTATAAATAATGCTGCAATAAACATAGGGGTGCATATATCTTTCTGAATTGCTGTTTTAGATTTCTTCAAATACCCAGAAGTGGAATTGCTGGGTCATATAGTAGTTCTATTTTTAATTTTTTAGGAACCTCCATACTGTTTTCCATAGTGGCTGTACCAATTTACAATCCCACCAACAGTGCATGAGGGTAGAGCGCATTTCTTTGGGATGGTATTTGACTGGTTTATCCTTTTCCATTTACTTATTTTACTTCTGTTATATTTTTAGGGATGCTGCTTGTGAACAGCATGGAGCTGGAATTATTTTTTATCCAATCTGTGAGTCCCTATCTTTGAACTGGTGAGTCTTATCCATCTTCATTTATTATGATGATTGATACAATTAAATGTATTTATACCACTTTATGTGCCTTTGCTTTTTTTTTTTTCCTCCGCTCATTCCTTGTTAGATTCTATAATTCTTTTGGGACCCTTCTCCAATCATGTAGTTCTTTCAGGGGTGAGTGGAAAACTCTCTTAATATTTATTTGACTGAAAATTAATTTATTTTGCTCTCACTTCTTGAAGATATTTTTCCATTATTGCTGTTATTTTAAGTGTTGTTCTTTTGCAGGTAATCTAACTTTTTGGTCTGGGTGCCTTTCATATTTCTCTGTGACTTTGGAGTTTCGCAGTTTCACTACAGTGGTTCTTAAGTGTGTATTTAATTTATCGTTCTCATGACAGGGTGAGGATTGTGTAAGTTTATGTCTTTTATCAAGTCTGGAAAATCCCCAGTCATTTTTAAACTCCTTCTGGAACTCCTAGTAGTAGTATTGGGCATTTTCATTTTATCTTTTATATCTTTAAATATGCTCTCATGTTTTCCATTTCTTCACTTCTCTGTAATCCATTGTGGGCACTTTTAGTTCAGAAATTCTGTCTTCAGGTACATCTAATCAGCTATCAATCTATTAACGTTTTTTTTTTTTAAAGGGATTATTTTGGTATGGAAAGAGCACATAAAACACAAATGTACAACTAAATTAAATATTTTTAAGTGAATGTCTATGTAGCAATCACCCAGATCTAGAAATAGAAAATTTCCAGCTTTCCCAGAAGCATTTTATGTGTCACCTCACAATCACGAACTTTCTTTTCTCTCAAAGTTACTACTATCCTGCCTTTATTAAACACTTCTTGCATCAGTGAACATATACATATGGATTTTCCTTCCTTTGCTTACTATTTTGTTTCTGAGATGCCTCTGTAATGTAGCATGTAACTGTAATTCATTCACGTTCATTACTGCTGTGTCTAATGTCAGGTTCCCAATGTTTTGGTTATTCCCAGTCTTTCATTTCCATATCACTGTATGATTTCATTTATACAAAAAACAAAAACAAAGAAAAGTGAAGTTTTATGTGAAAAACTTGTTAGGCATCCAATTTATAGGAAACTTTAATGACGTGTTTTTTCAGGATCCAAATTTTATTTATTGTTGAGTAAAGAAGCAAAATACAGAATAATACATATAGTATGATCCCATGAACACAAAGATATATCTTTGCACTTATGCAGCTATACACATGTACATATTAATCTATTAAAATAATCCTAGAATTCTAGAAAGATCAAGCTTATGCAAATGGTTACTTCTGATATATGGGAATGGGGCAGAGTGCAGGGGAGTGGGAAGGTCTGTGTTGCATGGAAGGAGCTATGTAGGCATATACCATCACATTTTACTTCTTGCTTCATTTGTTCATTTTTATAATAAGTAGTCTTTTTAAAAAATCAGTGGAAGTCACATTATCAGAAGAAAGGAATCAGGATTTGCTTTGGGGAATAGCAGGCTCCCCCTTTCCCCTCAACCCCCACCAGGTTCTCCTCTTCTGTACCTAGTGGTTGCCATTACCCTCCAGAGTACAGCAGGGACAACCCAAGGTGGTCCAAACCCTCTCTTCTGTTTCAGACAATTTAAGGGCTGGTTTTCAGCTCATGGAAACATGGCTTTAAGTGGCAGTGCCCAAATTCAAGACAACATATCAATTGTAAGTAATTCTAAGAGTCAGACTGCCTGCCCCTCGAGACTGTGTGGGGTACAGTAAAGTCTAGAACAAAAAGAAAGTGCAACCATTATTCCATGCACCTGAGGACCAGCTGGATTCCTGACCTTTTCATCTTCCCAAGTGTGGGGGTCAGGGAGGAGGCAGAAGGAGGCAAGGGAAAGGGGTAATTCATGTTCAAAGGGAGCCCTGCAGTGATCAGAGACTTTCCTTCAGATTTCAGCTTTACAGACCCCTCAGTCACATCTTAGCAGCCTACTTCTCAAGCTGCATCCACTGCAAAAACATCTTTTCCAGTCAAGAGCAGGAGTTACCTGAAGTCTAATAATGACTGAGTGCCTATTATGTACGTGTCCAGCACTGTGCTCGCAACAACCCAATACAGGGGCTTCTATTATTTTCCTCACTTTACAAGAGGAGAAACAGAGGCCCACAGGTGAGAAATGACCTGTTTGAGTTCACATGGCTAACAGAGGCAGTTAGAACCTCTCTCATCCTGTCTGACTCCTCAGCCTGTACCTTTAACCCCTAAACTCTAAGGCAGGACACCATGATTCCAGAGCAAGTGAGCATTGGCTTGGCTACCCAGTGCAGTGAAAAGAGACACCCACTGGGATCAGACACAGTTCCATTTTGGCTCTGTCCCTGGACAGGCCACTTCCCCCTTTTGAATTTGGATAGCCACATATGTAAAATGAGACAATACCTTTCTCTTAAGGTTGTACCAAAAATTAGAAATAGGATATGTAGAGAACCTACTACCAGCCTGAGCACTGAGGCACCCAATAAAAAAGCAGCCATCATAATCATCACCATCATCGTCATCACCACCACCACCACCACTTGAACTTAGAGGCATTCCTTACTCTCCTCTTCCTAATGAGCTGGAGTAAAGTCCCAAACTGCTGATGAGGACTAGGGTAAGATCTACCTTGGAGCCTGCTCAGAATGGTGAGCAGGAGGAGGTGGGAAAGGTCTTTATAAGTGCCCCACTTTGCACTTGTCCTGCAAGGTGCCCAGAGGGGTTCCCTTCTTACCGTCTCATGGCCACCCCCCTAGTCCAGGCCTTATTCCTCGAAGCCCTGGCTTCTTGCCTTACTCCTCTCCAATCTGTGCCCCACATAGCAGCCATCAAGATCCCTCACTCCCTCGCTTAAGAACCCCCTCATTTTCTTAGTACGGCCTACCCCAACCTGGCCCTCTAAGGAGTCACCAACTCCTCTAACACAGCCCTCTCCCTTCCCCAGAACACCCTGCATCTGTGACAGTTCCACGCCTTTTCAGCAGACACTGGTCCCCTCACCAGAAATGCCCCCCATCACACTTTTGTTCCTTGATGGACCCTTACTTCCCCTCCAAGGTCCCACTCAAAAAAGCTTCCTCTGGGAAGCTGCTTGGAATCCCACCCCACATCCAGGGTTAGAGACCCCCTCCTCTGCCTCACAGCACTTTATTCCTCAGGTGTCAATTAGCATGCTTTAGAGAAAATTAAGATAATTTACCCCTTTATAAATCTGTATTTCCTACAGTCCATTCCTACTCTAGGCCAAGGCCGGGGCTTCTCTCCCTGCAGCTGTCACAGTGTCTAGCACATAGTAAGTACTCAGTAAATGTTTAGGGCATGAGTAGCTAAAGATCATCTGCATGTCAGTAAAAGGAAAAACTTTCTAAACACATTTGGGGACGACTAAACTTTTTGATCTTTGAGGCCATTTGCAATAGGTTTTGTGTGTGAAGGCCTTTCTTAAATTGAAATGCCATTAACAAGTCTTGACTCCAGCCATTCCCAGAACTCTGAGAGTAGAGAACTGAAGATTCAGGCTGGGCTACAGCTCCTCAGACTCCGGGAGGTTGCGGACCCAGCCCTGGGCCACTCTGTTGAAGCTGGGTCTGAGGCGGAGGAGTTCCAAGCCACTGATGAGCTCCGGGACGAAGGGGGTGCCCGCCCTAAGCATGGTTTCCCCGACCAGGGGTCCTCCAAAGGGCACTGGAGTCCTGGGGAAAGAAGAGCAGCAGGAGATCTGGGCTGTGTGGAAAAGGGCTGACAGAACACTATGGAGGTCACCATGTCTGTCTCTGGGCCTCAGTTTCCCCTTCTGTACAGCAAGGTTTTGTATAATCTTTAACAGTTTTCTCCAGCTCTGCCTCTAGTCAATATGGCTTGTTGCTTAGAAATAGGAGTTAACTTTTCAGAGTTAGAATTGGCTTGTCATAAGCTAAACTCTAGGTTCCCCATAAGTAAGCTCCAGAAGGGAATAGAGTTGGAATAGGGTTTTTTCCTTCCCCTTGTCATATCCCCTTAGAAGAATATACCATAAACTGGAATGAGAAAGGAGGATCAGAAAAAGCATTGAGAATCATGGAAATGCAGATTACAACAGACATGCCGTTTCTCACCCAGAAGACTGACAAGAAGAAATAATTCGTTAATGGGGCAAAGTTTCACTCATAAACTACTGTTTGGAGGGCACTGGGGCTGCTCCGTTGGAGGAGAGTTTGGCAGGAACTTTTTAACCTGAAAATGTGCAAACCATCAACCAGCAACTCCACCTCTAAGCATATGGCTTAGGGAAGCACATACACAAGGAAGCAGATATGAACAGGGATTAGTGACAAGCCAGAAACAACCCACTATCCAGGAATGGACACGACAAATGTAGTATACTCACGTGATGGAATATTTTACAGCCGCTTAAAAGGAATGAAAAGATCTATATGTATTAAGTTGGGTAGATTTTAAAGTCATCATGTTGCAGGTTACAGAAAAAAATGAAAGTTTTAAAACACATACACAAAACAATGTTATATCCCCCATAAGTACGCAGCTGCCTGTAGGAAATGTTCTAAAAAGCTACACACCAACTGTCAACAGTGTTACCTTTGGAAAGGAAACTGGGGTTGAGGATAATGAACAAAGGAACCTTACCTTTATTTGTAGTTGCTAGTTTAAAAAATTTGTATAAGTATGATTTTAAAACTAGTTTTTAATTTTAAGAAAAATAAAAAGCATTGCTCATATAGTGATTTCTCCACAGCCTGGGACCAATGGGAAGCGGGGAGTGCTTGCCCCTGGGGTAGAAGGGCAAACCTTGGGCCAGGGCCTGGGTTCCAGCCAGGACGGGGTTTCTGCCTAGACCACCCCAACAGTGGCGGCAACAGCCAGGTCCTGCGGGAACAAGCTGGGCAGTTTCCAAGCCAAGCAAGTCTCACAGTTGGGCCCTTGACTAGGAGCCCAGAGCTCTGGATCCTGAGCACAATTTGGCCACCAACATTGCTGTTCTTCCTCAATCTGCCTCGGTTGGCCCTTCTGCCCCAAAATGGGCCTGGGCTCAGGGTTCCCTAAAACCCTCCTTGGCTGGTGGGAATGTGCCTGGGCCTGTCATACCTGAGGTGTGAGGTAGATGGGGCTGTGACGTGAGCTGGCCAGCCTGGAAGCTGGTTGCCAGGACTGAATGTCTGCTGAGAGTTTTAAATAGCTGGGCAGGCAGAGCCTGAGGGCCCCAGGAGGTGAGGGAGAACAGTCCTGTCTGGCAGTAAACTCCAGAATGTCTGCCAACAGCTCATGGCTCACACAGTACCTGTTGGATGCAGTTCCTCCCATCAGGGCCCTCCCTGGCTATCAGCTGTTTAAGGGAAGTCATGTCTCTTCTGAGCACAATCTTTTCAAGGTCCATCACCCCCAGTTCCTTTTGCCCTTCCTCAGAGGGCCTGGCCTCCAGGCCCTGCCAAGCCCTGGTGGCCATCCGTCTGTCTTTGTCAGACAGACACAGTCTCTACATGTGGTCTGAGCAGGTGCCAGAGTTGGACTGCGGCCTCCTCTCTGTGGACCCTCCACTTTCACACTTAATGCAATCCAAGCCTTGGAATATTTTTCAGAAATAGCATCAGACCGAGGAAGCCATTTGCAGTTGAAATACAACCTCCAGCCCAAGGCCTTCCTCCAGTGCCAAGCTCCTGTCTTTACTCCCATGATTTGTTTTCAGGCCCCCAGGGCAGAATGTTAAATTTATCCCTTTCAAGTTCTCCCCTATTAGCTCTTCCAACCATCACCATCATTTCAATCTATAAATAATAATAATAATAATAACAACAACAACAACAGTAGCTACTGTTTATTAAGTGCTTATTACTGGCTGGAAACGCTGTCTATGTCTTCTTATGCCATCCTCACAACAATCTTTAGGAGGTAGGTACTGTAATAGTCTCATTTTACAGGTGGGGAAATGGAGGCTTGGAGAGGTTAAGCCACTTCCCCCCCGAGGTCACACAGCCAGATGAGGAGTCTGCACTGAAGTCCACGTTGAGACCCCATGCTCTAAACAGTACGAGGTGCTCCTCTGTGGCGCTCACCTCTGGTGTCTAACGTTTCACGGCCACTTTGGTACAGCCTTGAAGACGCTTTCAAGGCCTCTTGCAAATCATTGATGAAAATGAGGAAAAGGCTGAGCTAGTCTGTTACTGGTGAGATCTGGGGCCCCCACCTAGAGAAGGACATGCACTTCAATGTCCATCAAAGAGATGGTACAAAGCAATGACAGAGAAGAAGAAACCAAGCTCTGGCATCAGACAAACCCAGACTTGGACCCCAGCGCTGCCGCTGCTCCTGGCTTTGGGACTTTGGGCAGGTGGTTGATATTCCTGAGTGTGTCTCTTCACCAGCAGAATAAGAAAAATTGTAGCACCTGTCCCACCTTGTTGGGAGGATCCAACAAGATGGGTGGCACATTTTCCCATTCATTCCTTGTACATTTATTAAGCACCTACTGTGCTCAGGCAAGAGTTTTATTATGTTCTAGCAAGAGCTCAATAAATGTATATAAAGTGTTAGAGCCTGTCATGTAGAAATGCTCAGGAAATGCAGTTGCTGCTGTGGTTGTGACTGGCACCTGTGCACCCTCCGGATCTCTCCCCAGGCCACCCGCCCGGCCTTACTTGTTGAAATTTCGATACTCTGCAGGGCGGGCGATATGACTTCGGCCATTGCTCTGGTAGTCCCGGTAGCTGATGAACTCCTGCCACGGGCAATGGTAGCCCTTGGGGATGACCGTGTGGTTGAACTTCTCAGGCGGGACGCTCTTGAGTGGCTCGGCATAGCCTGGAGGTGGAGCAGGGCGCATGAGAGGCAGGCGGGAGGGGGCGACTGGGTTCCTTTCCTTCTCCACCCTCACTCCCACACCCACCCCATGGATGCTGTTGGTGTTGGAAAGACCGGAGCTAAGAAAGGGGAGTGGGTACGGGGGAGCAGTTAATGCCAAAAGTTGCTCCAGCAAAGGGGACCGTTTCCCATCCCTGGAAGCAATGAGGGTTGGAGCAGTGGAATTGTGAATTGGAATGTAGATTCTGGTCTTGGCTGAAACTCAGGCTCTCCGTGTGACCTAGGCTATGTTGCTGCCCCTCTTTGGGCTTGTGTTAGGTACGTGGAAGGATGTGTGTTTGGGAATGGAGGGTGGACTAGATGCTCTCTGGGCGCTCTCCCTGCGCCCCCACCCCACCCCCGCTCGGGCCTCCGTGGAGCACGCCCACGCTCCTCCATTCTCTCAGCCTCTGGTCCGGGACCAAGGAGGCCACTCACCTGGCGCCAGGGCGCTGGGGCTGTGGGCGCGCTCCACCTGGGTAGTTGCAGGTTGGGCATCCTCGGGGTCTCCAGGTGAGGTTGGGAAGGTGTGGAGTTCAGAGCTGCAGTTCTGTTCCTCCGGGCGGATGGCAACCTGGGCACAGGGGCGGGCACTTAGAGACAGCTGATTGCTGCCTGGGAGGCGCCAGGCAGCTTCCCCAGACAGCCACTGGGGTCTCTCTCTGTGCTCACCGTCCCAGCTCTACTGTTCCAGTCACCTTCCCCTTGGCACTTCCAGCTGCCATCTCTGGGAGGCTCAGTGGAGCAAGGGGCCAGGGATCACCCTCCACCAAAAGAAGAGGAGGCATAATCCTAGCACCCACCTCTCAAGGATGTTGAGGGGTATGAGTTAATAGTGAAGAGTGCTAAACACAGCACCTCAGAGAAATACTCTCTATATATTTAAGTTGCCATTATAATATTGACCCTGGGCAGACACTTAATCTCCTTGAGCCTCAGTTTCCTTCTCTGTAAAACTGAGATAATGATATCACTTTTTGAGCATTAAGCGAGATGATACATGTGAACCACTTAGCTAGCACTTAGGCACATAGCAAAGATAGGTGTTTTGTCATCTTTATTATTCTGCCCCATTGCTCCTTCTCAGTTGCCTCCTGTCTCATCCAGAAATTGGGTGGAGTAAGTATGGAACGCCCATGAGTTCATTAGAAGTACCTGAAACTGCCTGCTGCCTTTCTGAAGCCTGAGGATAAAGAATTTTGCCTGCTTGCTTCTACCAGCAGACTGTTCCCATGGCCTTTCCTTCTTCCAGCAGGAAGAAGAGAAAAAAGTGTTCTGAGTTTTCCATCTTAGATCAAGTCTAATCTACATCCTACTTGTTGCAAATTCAGCCCAGAGCACAGAGCTATTCTTAGCACTTTTTGTGGGAGCCAGAGCTCCTTCACGCCACAGCTCATCCTGCTCGGTCCACTATGTTTTATATCCGGGGAGAAATGCCTAAAGAAGTAACAGTTTTCTAGGATTGCACAGCAGGGCAGGGGCTCAGCCTTCCCCAACTGGAACTTGAGGGACTCTCCAGGGACCAGAGGTCCCCACCTGGCTCACTATTTGGCTTTAGGCTAACCACTGGCCCTCTCACGGCTCAATTTCCCTGTGAGCACAATGGGATCTTACCGCGCGCTGGCTGTCTGCTAACTCAAAGGTGAATTTCTGCACACGGCGTTGCCTCTTCTGGAAGAGGAGGGATCCTCTGTTGTTCCGCAGGGACAGCTCCTCCATCATCAAGTCCTGGGGTACACTCAGCTTCTTGCCCAGGTCCAGCAAAGGGACTGCAGGGAGAGGTCAGAACAAGCTCTTCTGACCTAATGCTCAGGGCACTCGGAGCCACCTCTAAGGGGACCTCCTCACAGCACCTTCTGTTTTGTATGAGAATGCCAGCTTCTCCCCACACTTGTCAATACTAGGTGTCATCATTCAGTGTACTCGTTGCCTACCTGATGAGCGGAAATGATCCCTCAGAGTTTAATTTGCATGTTTGACACTCAGTGAAATTGAGCACTGTTTCAAATGATCTTTGGCCATTTGTATTCATTACATGGATTTCTGGTGCAGCATTTTGCCCACGGTGGAGGTAGTGAGAAATGATCAGATTCTAGATCTCTTTTAAAGGTAAAGCCATAGGTTTGGGACGTGAGAGCGGGGAGTGGAGGATGATGGCAGGCTCTCTGGCCCGAGCCATTGGAGGGCTGGAGCATCTACTCCCTGAGGTGGGGAAGGCCGGAGGAGGAGAAGGTGAGCTATCAGGAGCTCAGTTTTAGACATGTGTTCTTTCAATTTTAAAACAGCTTTTCATTATTATAAAACATCATACATACGCATTGAAGAAAGTTAGAAAATTCAGATGTAAGAGAATGAAAACAGTTCTATTTTCTATCACAGAGATCGCCACTCTTAACACCTTAGTATCTATTCTTTCATATCTTTTTCAGTGACTGTATATTCATATATGAGTTTTTGACCAAAATGAAATCACGTGCTTTGTGGCTTTTATCAATTAAGGCTCTCTACCTTTCTAAGTGAACGAATTTTTGTTTTATATCATGTCTAGTTCATGTTTAAAGCCCCCTAATTTTCTTCAAAATCGGGCCTATTAGGTTTGAAGAGCCTTGTAGAAATCCAAGTGGAGATACCAAGAAAGGAGCTAGATATGTGAGTCTTTGTGTTCATGAGAGGAAACTGACCTAAGATAAAAATCAGAGTATCACGAGCTTAGAAATGGTCTTTGTTGTTGTTGTTTTTCGATGAAGAACATTACGGTTATTTCTTTTCTTGTACTTAGGACTATAGCTGGTTATAGCCTGGGGCCTCCAACATTTAGACCGAGGAGAGGAGGAACCAGCATGGGCGCCTGGGAAAGAGCACCCAGTGAGGCAGGAGGAAATCTAAAGAGTGTGGTATCCTGGAAACCAAACGATGAAAGCGCTTCAGGGAATATGGGGGTGATCAATGGCATCAAATGCTGCCGGTATGTCAAGTAAGATGAGGGCTAAATTGACCATAATATTTAGTAGCAGGCGGTTACTATTTGGTGATCTTCACGAAAGCCGTTGCTGTGGAGTATTTGGGTGTTAAAGTCTTACTGGAAAGGGTTCAAGAGAAAATGGACAGAGGGACAGATGAACCACCCCATGAGGAAGCAGTGAGCCAAATCTAGGATGTGGGACATTCAGCAGGGCACCTGGCCTGGTTTCGTCAAATGAATGAATGACATGGAAAAAGAAGGGGTGCGTTTTAGATTAAAAGAGATTTGAGAGACATAGCAACCAAATAAAAACAATGGTGCTTACTTGGATCCTCATTAAAACAAATTAGAAAATTGGAGAAAGTTAACTATGGGTCTGGTTATTAGATAGTATTCAATCGATATTGCTAATTTTGTTCAGTGTGCTAATGTCTCTGTGGCATGTAAGGAAAGGTACTTATTATTTTTGAAGCATTCAGAAGTATTTGGGGGCGTGAAATGACATACTCTTTGGGATTTGCTTTAGATTGCAGCAATAAAGTAGCGGGGCATGTGGGTTTCCACTCTCTCTGTATGTGTTTGGATATTGGCTTAATAAAATGTTAAAAAGAGAAAGAGAAGAAAAGTAGAGACAACTGCTTTGAGGAGCTGTGCTTGCTCTAAAGGACCATGGCTGGAGGCAGCTGCGGAATAAAGAGAGGTTCCTTTATTTGTTTGTTTGTTTTTAAAGAGAGAGAAATAACAGCATGTTTGTTAACTGATTTGAAAATGTGACAATAGAGAAAGGAGAATTTATTATGTATTTACATATAAATCGCCTTTAATATGTAAAATGTAAATACAATACAATAGAAAGAGGGGAGGGGAGGGTGCCCGGCTTCAGATTGGGGCGAGGAGAATTCATCTACCACACCAAGAAGGAAAACCGAGGGCGTGGACACAGGGCAAGCGAGTGGACAGATGTGGAGGAGGGAGCTTGCAGACATTCTCTTTTGGTGACCTGACTTTTCTCAGTGAAATAAGAAGCAAGATCGTTAGCTGAGAATGAAGATGAGGAAGGAGGTATTGGAGGTTTGAGGAGAGAGGTTGCTGTTTGTCGAAGACAGTGGTTTGGGAGAGTGAACGGGTCAAGGAAATGGACATGGTCACCAGGCGCACTGAGGCCATTTGCGTGTTAGAAGAATCTGTATTCTAAGGTCCCATTCATATATTTTAAAAAATAAATATATGTTTATGTACATATTGAAAAAGCTGCAAGGAGACTTACCTAATATTAGCAGTGATGACTTATGGGGCGTAGGAAGGAGGAGGGTTGGAAATTGTTTGCACTGTTTTTTTCTTCTTTTAAACAAGAAAATTTACTGCATACTAAAAATATAAAAGGCTATTTATATGTAAATACATAATAAAAAATCTCCTGGCATTATATTCTCAAATACTATCCAGATGAACTGAGCTCAATAAAAAAAGAAAAAGAAAAAGGCTCTAGATAAAACCTATTTGACTAAGCAATTCTATTTCTAGGGATTCATTCTTGGGGAGAAAAATTGAATAAACATGCCCAAAGATATTCGTACAAGGATGTTTATTGCAGTGAGGTTTCAAATTGTGATAACTGGGGATTAGTCTTGTGGTAGATGCTGCCCAGATGCCCTTTATCGGTAGCTAGCTGTCTACAACTGCCACTTTCTGCATAGGACTGTCCAGGTGAACAGAAGTGGCCATGGTCCCCTTGCTGCAGATGGGATGAATTCTATGGAGCAAGCAGTTCATGCTCTGGAGCCCTCACAGGGTCCTACACTAGAGCTGAGACCATATTCTTGCTGAACAATTTCCCCTGCCCTATCTGCTTGTGTCACTTCCCTTCTGAGAACATGACGTCAAGAAGTTACTTGCTTGGGAATGGTCAGGCTCTGTTCCTAAGAGTCCCAACCTGAGAAGAGCCCTACTTGGCCTGGGGTATTTGTGTGTGTGTGTGTGTGTGTGTAAATATATGTAACATGTTACGTGCTGGGGAGTGAGAGGAGGGGAGGTGGTGGGCTAAACCATACTAGGATGGAAAGAAATCACTGGTATGCTGCTAAGTGAAAAAAAAATTTAGGCTGAAGAACACAATATATAGTCTTTAGCCCATGTGTATGTATATGAGTTTATATAAACATGTTTATATGTTTATATATGGACAGAAGGATTGACATAAATATGTTAACAGTGGATCTCTCCAAATGGTTCTGTTATGAGGAACTTTCACTTTCAGTCATTCATGTCTGTTTTGTCTAAATATTTTATAAAGTGATGTATTATTTGCATAACCATATAGTAAAGAAGCAGCTCTGGAGACAAAGATTTGGAGTGACCTTTCAGCTCTACCACCTATACTAGACGTGTGACCACCTAGCTCCTCTGAGACTCGGTTTTCTGCAAACTGGGGATAATAATGTCTAACTTACAGAGTTGTTGTGAGGGTTATGGTGACATAACATACAGCATAAAAGCTCTTAGCACAGTATCTGACACATGGTAAGCACTCAATAATAGTAAGTGTTTTTGTTATTACTTTACAATGACTGTCTTTTGGTGGTGAGACCATGAGCTTATTTTATCTTTCTACTTTTCTTTAGTTTCAAAATTGTCTTTAATTAATACCCTAGCAAATAGCCACCAATTTATAATTTATATTTGGGGGGAGGGAGGGGTATATAATTAATTAATTAATTAATTAGCCACGAGAAGAGATAATGCATTGCCTGATTCTTCTGGTTAGAGCATGAACACCTCACAAAGTCTGCATATTTCAACACACAAAATCATGGAATAAAATTAGAAGAAAGAAACTGGACTCCAACAAAAGGAGGTAAGAACACACAAAATAGGTTAAAAGGATGACTCACATGTAAAGTCATACGATATGATTACATACTTCTTAGAACTCTGAAGGAGGCAAAACTGTAGCGGTACCCTTAGGTGAGGGTTCACTGTCCACCTGCATCTGAATCACCTGAGTTTTTGTCTAAAAGGGAAATGGATGGCCCCCTCCCCAGGTCCACTGAATCAGAATCCCTGGGGTGGACGCTGGGAATGTGCATGTTAACTAACAACACCATGTCACTATGATTCACATGAAAGTTTTTTTTTATTTATTTTTTTATGCCTACAGCACCTGGTCTTCCTAGGTGGTCTCCCATCCAAGTACTAACCAGGCCCGCCCTGCTTAACTTCCGAGATCAGACGAGATCGCACTTGAAAGTTTAAGAGCACTGATGTAGTTGAATTTGTTTTTAAAATACTTGAAATGCTCTAAAGTAGGCCAAATAAGCAGTCTCCAAAATTATGCCAGTAGTTCTGGAAGAGGTCTTACAAAGTTGGTAAACATGTATTTTAGATGATTTATTCATTGGATTAATCGGCTTTTAAGTGAAATGATTTGAATCAGATTGGATAGCCTGCTTTTGCTACCCTGCCCCACTCTTCCCCTGCCCCTTGTCTCTTGCCATGGGGACTTCATGAGACTCATAGTTTTAATCAGCAAGGAAAGGTGTGTGAAGAGTTTCAGGTCACTGTTAGGGCTGGATCTGGGACCAGAGCACTCAGAGCTCCATTTGTGGCTGAAGTTAGTTTTTACCTAGAGCACTCAGCCTCAGCTCCTGGGTGTGAGGACATCAAGGCAAGGCCCCTTCCTAGTCCTTCGGGAAACTTCCCAGCTCAGATGGCAGATTCCACAGGCACTCCCTCGGGGCTAGCCTGGAACTCACACCTGTTTGCCTAGGCGTGGGGCCAGCCGGCCTGAGCTGCCGCAGTCTGGAATCTAGAAGGGATGGGGTCTGAGGGATGCACAAGGGCTGGGTCCACCTTACCTGGTGTAGCTTGGTCTCCCATGGCAGCCATCACTGGCCCCTTCTGTTCCTTGGGGATCATCCTGTGGAGGAGATGATCCACAAATGGGCCAGGTCGCTTCCATTCGCCCCCAGACTGCCTCCCAGTCTCTGGTCCACCCAGCTCCAGCCCTGAACAGCCTTGGTCCACCCGAAAGTCTAAGGCAAGGGCTATCTGAGCTGGAAGAGTCTCGTCATACAGAGGAGGAGCCTGTGGCCCAGGGAAGGTGAAGGAAATGCTTGATGCTTCCATGCAGCAGGAGAAGCTCTCTCTCCTCAGGGGCTGGTTTCTGGGACATTAAGAGTGGGCAAAGTGGTTGTCTCAGACTATTGTCATCCTCCGACTCAGGTAAGCTCTGATCAAGGGCTGAAAGAGGATGGAAGTTTACATCAGGGGTGGGTATGGGTGGATAGTTTGGGGCGACACTGGGATCTACAAGGCAGGTCCCCAGTACTTGGCCCTGAGGCTTGAGGGCACAGGCTGGTCCAAGGAAACTGAGAGAAACATCACTCCCTTCCTCTACCCCCATCCCTGAGCTAACTTTCATAGCGCTCTCTTCTTTTTAAAAAATATAATTAAACTTTTTTTTCAATTACAGTTGACATGCAATATTATATTAGTTTCAAGTGTATAATCTAGTGCTTAGACATTTATATAGCTTACGAAGTGATCACCCCAATAAGTCTAGTACCCAATGGTGCTTTCTTCTTCCTCGCTCCTTTTCTCCCTCCTTATCCATCCCCTTGTTTGCATCTAATGGCACTTTCTAGGAATCTTGGAGGAGATTTATAAATAAAATGATGTCCAGAGCCCCAGAGAACCCTGCAGGCCTCAAGTCCAGATCCCCTAACTTGCCCCCAAGAGAGAAGGCAGAATAGTTGAGCCCCTTGACAGACTATGTATCAGTGTGCCCCTCCTCTTTGCTTCCAGATTTTTCTATATTCTTTCCTTTAAAAAAACAATCTGCCTCCATCGGTAACCCCAACACCCACTCCCACTCCCAGCCCAGATCAGTGGGCATTGAGTGGGGTGACCTGGCATCTAATCAGTGCCCGACTCCCTCTGCAACTAGGAATAAGTTGGTCTCCAGCTCTGTGACTCAGTTCCCCCTTCTGTAACATATGGGGTTGGGCTAGACCATAGGGATCCATGGAAGGGCTTCAGGGGATCCACAAGCCCCCTAAAACTGGATATAGATATGACCATGTCCACATGCATTTGGAGTGAGGGTCATGAGATGATCTGGAGTGTTCCAACAGTGACCGCTGAGGACCGCACAGTCCACCGGTCTGTTTATAAACACTCCCGTTACAGAAATTCACAGATGTTGGGAAGGGCCCCTCATATTCTAGACCCAGACCTCGCTTCCCTACTGCCTAAAGATCTTGGAGGCCTGAGCCCAGCCATTACCTATCCCTCACTTTGAATCCTAGCCACCCACTCCCCATTTAACCTAGAGAAACCTAGAGCTTAGAATCCCTCCCTTCCCAATTTAGGATTCAGGCCGTGAGGCCCTACAGCTCCCAGACCCTCCACAGGGCCCATCCTCTGCTTGGAGGAGAAGGGGCTCTGGGAATTGGCTCATTTCCTCCACTCACTCCCCTTAGCAACTCGAGCTCCTGGTACCTGAGAGCTGGGACCACAGTGGGCAGAGGGAGAGTCAGACCCTCAAGATTAACACCTCTGTCTGGAAGCTAAAAGCTGAGTGGTCGGTGTCCTTACAGCGGTCGCGCGGTCAGGAAGCAGAGTGCATTCTGCAGCCAGCTCTGGCCTCAGCTGATGAGAAGTGTTTCTGCCTTGTTGTGGCTCACAGCCTTATTTCAGGCTGCAACAGGATCCAGGGACAGATGCTAAAAGCACCAGGCCCCAGGGAAGACAGGTGCCAGGCAGCAGGCCCTTGCCGACAGACGGGTTTATACACACACATGCACATATGTTCATATGCACACAACGAGGTCACCTGGAAATGCCGAGAGTCAGTTGCCAGTCACTTGAGCTTGCTAATTGTATCCTTTGTGCCTAGAATGGGGCCTGATAGGAATGCAATAGATAATTTGTTGAACGAATGGATGGATGGTTGAATGCATGAATGAGCTGTCCTCCGGTATCTTTGACTTACTCATTCCTTCTTTCTTCTTTTCTGCCTTCCTTTCTTCCTGCTGCCTCCTTTCTTCTCTCCCTCCCTCCACCTTCACACATTCTCTGAGCCTCTCTATGGACTGAAAATAAATAAGGCAGGACCGTGCTTAAGGAGCTCAGCCAGGCCCGACTCAGACCCGTAAACAAGCCTCTGAAATGCATCATGGGAAATGCTCTGGGAATGCCCAGGGGATGGTGCCACCAACTCGTCTTAGGGATGGGGAAGGCTTCCCAGAGGAGGAGACATTTGAGCTGGGCCCTGAAGGCTGAGTGGGAGTTCACTGGGCAGAGAGAGGACACAGGAATTGCAGGCAGAGGCCCTGTTATGGATGAAGATGTTAGGGAGTCAGCGAGTAGAACCAGAATTGGTGGTGGGGGCTGCTGAGCGATGAAGCCAGACAGGTGGGCAGGGGCCAGACCACAGCAGGCTTTTCAAAAGGCAAGTGTGCTTTATAAAGAGCCATTGAAGAGTTTAAAGCAGTGGAATGGAGCGGTCAGATTGGCATTTTCCAAAGATATCTCTGGCTGCCATGTGAAAAATGGGGTTGGGGGCTGGGCAGGGGAGCCAAACTGGAGGTGGACTCACCAGACCGAGGAGTGAATGGGGCAGCTGGATGGGGGAGTGGGACCTGAGGGGGTATTTGGGAAATCACCAGGTCCTGTGAGAGACTGGATGTGGGAGATGAGGAGAGGGCCAGTCCTATGTCTGGCTTAGGTGACTAAGGAGGGTCATGGGGGAGAAGCAGATTGGAGTGGAGTGTGGATACTGAGTTCAGTTTGGGATGAACTTGGTTTGAGGTGTTCAGAGACTGGGACCACCAGGAAGCAGGGAGATACCATGCTCAGGAGAGGTTCCGGCTGAAGATATAGATTGGGTTAGAGGAGTACCAACCACTCCCAAGGAAGGGTGGGACCAGCAGAGACATGCTGGGTCCAGGGCAGGGAGCACCTGTGCCTGTGTGATGGCACACCATCCACGGGCATAGTTCTAACAGCTTCTTAGGAAGAAGCTTCGGCTCGGCTGTAGACGACTTGAGTTCAGCTTCCCGCTCCTCAGGTGCCTCTGCCAGCTCTGAGATTCTAGAGAGGAAGATGAAGGATGTTCCCAGGGCAGGCTTGGCCTCACCTGAAAATGGGGCCACAATCCCCTCTCTGGGCAAAAGACGCCCCCATCAGGAGAGAAGCATTCCTGCTGGTATGAGTCCTGAGCTCACTAGGGTTGCCTGGACTCGGACATGACTTCCTCCTTCTGCCTCCTTCTGACCTACCATTAGGAAACAGCCCCAGAGCATTGGGCCCTGACCCAGCCTGGCCCTGCCCACTTCAGGCCCTGTGGTCAGGACCTGGGCAATACCACCCTGAGACATCACCTAGCCCAGCTCACTCATTACACAGATAGGGAAGCTGAGGCCTGGAGGAGTGGCCAGTGCAGGGTCACCTAGTAAGTACTTCAGCCCAATGACTGCTATGGCCTGTAGTTTTTCTGTCGTTCCCCATCTCTCCTACTTCCCAAGCTCCAATCCCATGTGGGTCAAACATGCTCATCTACCCGGAGTCCCATGGACTGTTCCATGGTTGGAGAGAAGGGCGTTGGACACAGCTGAAAATGACCCAGGAGGCAGAAGGATGCAGGAAGTATTTATTTAGGGCCAGAACTGAATTCTACAGGAGGCAAGAAACAGGACACAGGCAACCTCTAGTAGGCTGGAGGAGAGGATTGGGGGAGAAGGCAGTGATAGGAGAGAACAGCCAGACAGAACTGCAGCTTCTCGAGGCTGCGTCCTGCTGGCTCTTTGTGGAAATGCAGGTAGAAGTAGATACTCTATGCCACTGTCTCAGCCAGTGGCCTAATAGTGTTTTTTCTCTGAAAGAGGCCTTAGCCCCAGTCTTCTATGCTGCAAGTGACCCTGAAGCAGGTGGAGACTTTGGTAAATGTGGTCACTCATCATTGACCAAGCAAGAGCACCCTCTCATCTTCCCACCAACAGGGCCTATGTTCTCAATCCTGAGGGCCTAGGAACAAACCCTCTGGTATCACTTCTTTACTCCAAAGCACCCTACCTGCACCCTGACTGCCATCCTGACCCCAGCTTTCCCTAGCCTCACTTAAGGGTCCAGGTCTAACAATGCCCTGATGGGTAGGTAAGTCTACCCCTAACCCCAAATCACACTCCGTCTCTCATCTTTAGCAACATTCTGGTATCTTTTCACCTATATACCTTTGACCCTCAGCCAATTCCAACCCTTCCCAACCCCCATCCCCATCCCCACTGGTATTCTGAAGCAAATATTCTGAACCTCTGGAGGGCACCACCAGCCAACTCTGGACACTATAGAACTTAGCCACATTCCTTCTCCTGTCCCTCCTGGGGATTGGAATCAGAGCCATCAAGGTTTAAGAGACGGGCCAGGGCTCTCCAAGGTCACTGGGCACCAGGCACTAGCTAGGTCAGGGTGCTCTTGGAAAGAGATAGGCAGAACAGTGCCCACTCCTCTGGGCATAATATGGATGCCGGGGCCTGGAACTGAAGAGTAGATACTTCCTAAGGAACCAGAAACACAGGCTGACTCTGGTCTACCCTTCACTCACCTACCCAAGCTCACCTGCCTCTGAATTCTGCTCAGCCAATCTTTCACCACTACTCTCCCTCCCTTCCTAATACCATGAAATGCATTTCAAGACTGGAATGGCCCTCAGAGGACATCTGACCCAGTTCATTCCCTACTAGAATCTCCTCTGTGCATCCTGGCCATGGCTTGCATGCTTCCCCTGACAAGGAACTCTTTGATTCCTTCCTTCCAAATGGGCAGCCTCAAACTCAGGGCCATCAGGTAAAGCCATAGAATAGCAAATAGCTCCATATCAACTCTGAAAGGGCTCAGCTTTGAAAGGGCTGCCACGAAAGTGCCCAGAAGGGTTAGAGGCACCTATAGCATTCCTGGAGCCCAAGTCCTGGGCCTGGGGTAAATCATTGCCTTATAGTGCTCTTCTGGCTGCTGATAAGATGCCCTGGGCAGTCTGAGCTGGAGTGGAGAAAAGCATGAAAGGGACCTGGGAGGAGGAATTTTCCTGCCTCTTCTCTCCAGAGGAGCCAGCGGGGGCACCTTGAGCTGGCCTGTGAGACCTCGCTAAAGGTCACCGTGGTAAAAATAGAGCATGTCTGGGAAGAGATGGAAAACAGCTGCTTCTGCCTGGGACTTGGTGCCAGGCAGGCGGATGGTCAAGCCAGGGTTGGACAAGAGAACTTAGACTTACGATCTTCTGAGTACACCCCTCATTTGCCAGACTCCAGAGAGCAGAGCCAGATAGGGAGGAGTATGGAAGCCTCGAATGCAGCAAGTCCGGGAGGGTACATATACACAATGCCCTGCCTCTTCCAAGGCACTAGAGTGTGTTTGTGTTGATGGGAGGGGGCATTTAGACCTTTGGAGATTGTTTTGGTTCTAAAGCCCCATTAAACAGATGGGAAATCTGAAGGTCAGACAGAAGGGTCTTGCCCAGGTTCACACGACTGCATGATAGGGCTAGAACCCAAGCTTGGATCACTGCTCCTCCCCAAGCCCAGGGCTCTCCTCCTTGACCCCTTATCTCTAGGGCTGTCCAGAGGCCAGATCCCTTGGGGACGTGGTGCTGGGATCTCTCAAGCCTCATGACTCCTCTTCCGGCTCGGTCCTCCCGGGGTGGGGTTGGGGTGGGGCGGGAGGCATTAGGTGGTGCAGGAGGCCTCGGTGGGGAGGCTACCACGCTTGAGCCTCAGGCTGCCATTCCACCCGCGGGGACAGATGTTGTAGCCGAGGATGCCGGGGGACTTTGCCCCGGAATCCTCGGAGTCGAGAGACACGTCGGAGTCCGTGGGCGAGCGGCGGTAGGGGAAAGGTCTGGGCGGCGCGGGCAGCGGACTGCGGGGGCTGGCGCAAGGCGAGGGCCCAGCCAGCAGCGGGCTCCGCGGGATCGGCGCGAACGTGGCCCCGGGGCAGACTGCCGGGCCGGGGCGGGCGGGCTGCGGCGAGCGCATGCGCGGCGGCGGCGGCGGCGGCGGCGGCGGCGGCGGCGCGCTGGGCGGGGAGAAGGGCCGCAGGCTCTCGGCGCCCACCGGCCGCGGGGAGGCGCTCTTGCGTCGGGCCGCGTTGATGATGTTGCGCGCCAGGAGCGCTTGAAGTTGGCGGCTGGGAGGCCGCACCTCGGTCTCCGGTCGCAGCGGGGATACCGAGCGCTCGCTCCACGAGGGGGACATGGGCGGCGGCGGCGGCGGCAGCGGCGGGGGGCTGCTCATGCTCCCGCGGCCCTGCTCCCACGGCCCCGGGCTCACCCAGCCGTCCAGGCTGCTGGGGGGCCGGGACGCGCCCGGGGTCCAGGGCGGGGATGTGGGCAGGGTCTCGCGGCGGTCCTGGGGAGAGAGCAGAGAGGGCGAGGGCGGGCGTTAGTGCTGGGGTTTTCTGTACAGGGGTTTCGGAAGGGATCGGGGCTTACTTGTCCATTGTACAGAGTTGGGGAAGCCAGCGAGCAAAGTCAAATAATACCTGCGGTAAAACCTAGGTACCCCATTCTCAGCTCAGATGCTTGAAAAAGCCCAGGCTGCCTGCCCCTCTGCTTGACAGGGAGGCGGTTAGTGCTTAGGAAGGCTCGCTTTGGAGGCAGACCCCCTACCTATTGAATGAACCTGGATAAGTTTCTCCAGCAGCAGAAGCAACTGGAAACCTCTGGACTTCAGTTTCCTCTGTAAAATGGGGGTCTAATATCAGCACGTACCCCTAGAGGTTTGTTGTGAGGATTCAGTGACAGAACTCACTTAAGAGAGTGTTACATGTATGAGAAGATTCTCTGGAAGAAAATAAGTGCTCACTAGATGTCAGTTTTCATAAAGAAATACTTTATGAAATACCTTATTTTCATAGGGGTGGAAATAAGACTTTTAATGTATTATTTTTTATGTAAGTTTAGTTTTTTGAACCATATGGATGTATCTATTCAAAACCTTAAAACAAAAATATCGATTATCATTAAGGTTGGACTTAGGCATAGGCTTTCTCAGCCCCCTTGCCATGTTGCCATGGTAACCTATTTTTTTTCCCCCTTGGATGCCTTGATCAGGGAGGAAGTTCCCACTGACAGATGAAAACACAAAAGGAAGATGGGTCATTCTTCCCTAGGCAGCACACTCCCCTCACTGGACTTCTTGCCTGCATGGGGTGGGGAGTATGGACATCTTTGAGGTTATAAAATACTGCTCTGCTATACACTATCATACCTGTTTCCTGCCTACTTAGGGGCTTTTCAGTCTACAAGGTTCAGTCTTATCTTTTCTGTCTCATTAGATCCTCACAACAGACTGATGAGATAGCTGATATGATTACACCCATTTTACGATGATGAAGGTGAAGTTCAGGAGTGTAAATTTAACTATCCTGTGTGTTCTGCTCATCAGGAAATGTGTGTGTGTGTGTGTGTGTGTGAAAGGTGAAAGAGAGAGAGAGAGAGAGAGAGAGAGAGAGAAGGAGATAGAGAGAGAGACTATCTGCTGCTGAAAGGCTATATCATGCTTAAGTGGTCTGAACTGGTCTGAAAATGGAGGGGCTGGTGATCCATGCTCAGCGTGTATCTGCTAAACCATCCAACTGTTCATCCAATCAGATTCCCGCAATAAACCAGTCTGCTTAGGCTTTAATCCAATCCAAATTCACCAGCAGTCATTCCTCAGAGTCCAGAACTAGCCAGTCCATACAGTACCTCCTACCCAACCAAAATCTAGAACCATTTATAATGTCCATTCTCTCATCCAATCAGTAATCAGACACAGCCAAGCCACTCAGTCTCTCATCCAATCAGAATCTAATTTCTCCCCATCAAAAGGAAGCAACATAGAGTTATTGTTTTCTCCACACAATACAGCAGCTACTAGGTGAGTCGAGACTCAGAATTTGAGCCCTTTAACCTGAAGAATGCTGTACAGCCATCTAAACAGATTTTTCATGGGATGGTAATGCTGGAGTGACCCTTAGGGACCTCCTGGAGACATCCAAGGCCCCAGTCAAGTAGGAAAGTTAAAGCTCAGCATGGGATTCATCCCCATTTACTCCCAGGGTCAGAGGTGTGTATAGGTGAGCCAAAGACACTGGGAGTTGCTTTGTCTGAGACATCCCGGGAAGCCTTCCCGTCAGCTGAGCTGTGGGAAGTGGTGCCAAAAGTTCAAGATCAAAGCCTATCACATGCATTGAGGCAGAGTAACCAGGGCTCTTCAGCCAGGAGAAGAGTAGGCTTGGGCAGGGGGAGCTATAACTGTCTGAAATCCCTAAGGATTGTCTCTGCCTTTGGTGGCCACAAGGGGAAGACTAGGGCCCGCAAGTAGAAGTAACAGGATTTATTTCTCAAGCCTGGATTGGAATGTTGGGGGCAGTGGTGAGCAGCTAGGTCCTCATCATTTGGAGATGGGCCAGAGTCTGACCTCATTGGAATTGCCATGGCTGGGAACTGCCATAGCTGGGCACTGACTCTGTGTGTGCAGGGGAAGAAGTGGGGTGCACCATACAAAAAGGCTGTGGGAAATCAGAACTGTTCACTTTCTGACAAAGGTCTCAATGCACCATATGCACCAGAACTCTTTGGATTTCCAAGGAGTGAAAATTCAGAAAGCAGCACCCACTTAACCCAGAATTAGCCCCAAAGCAGGGTACGTGTGTGGGTGAAGGCATGGGTAGAGCAGAGTCAGACAGGAACTATCAGAGACCAAACACAGCTAGCTCCCAGACTGCTTTATACAGTCCTGTCATTGCAAAGAAGGGGAAACTGTGGCCCGGAGATGGGAAAGGGTTGTCTAAGGTCACACAAGGAGTCAAGTGCAGATCTGGAACTAGAACCCACTTCTTCTGACTCTCCATGGCAGTTTGTTCCTCTCCACCAGGGGCAGAAACTCAGCATTTTCAGGAGGCAGGTAGTGATGAACAACATGGAAAATGGCTAGATTTGGATAGTAGGAAGAGGAAGAGGGGACCTGAGCAAACCGGAAAGTCTATGGTCTGGCTAAAGGCATTTAAATTCTGCTTTTCAAGAACTCAAGACAAACGTGGACCATAAGAGGTTGCGAGTTTTCCCCATGCTCTACGGAGTTTTTGGCCAAACTCCGAAGGAGAAAACCCAAAATATGTGATTTCCACAGGACTCTAGTTTCCAGGGAAGAGAGAGGGCAGTCCTCACTCCCAAGCCAGCACATATCTGTACCCATGGCTGATCCAGACACGCAGCAGATGCAGGCAGCACCAGAGACACACCACACATTCACACACAGTAACTGAGCAGTCCCGCCCCACCTTCCAGGCCAGAGTCTGGGAGAAGGGAGAGAGCCCTGAGCACCATTCAGCGAGCGCAGAAGAAATAAAGAAGCAAGACAGATTCGAGGCAGAATGTATTGAGAACAGGAGAGAAAACAAAGTTTGGGGAAGAGCTCGGCCAGCCTGGCTGCAGGAGTTGCAGGACGAAGGTGGGCTCTTCCACTGCTGGCCCTCGGGAGTCCAAGGGAGCAGGGGTCTAGGCGAGGAGCTTCACTCTGTCCTGGGAGGGGCCTGGCATGAAGGAGCGCTCATTCATGACTCCCCCGCACATGCCCCTGTGTTCTGGGCAGAATGAACTCACTGAGAAGGGGGAAGGCACCCCCTGTTCCCATGGAGATGAGCCTGGAGCTCACGAAAACTGCAGGCTCAGCCCAGCATGGGCACCGCCTCCACCACCCCTCTTCCCGCTGGGGAGCCCAGAAATAGGGCTGGGAAAGAGAAAGTGGGTGGTGCCTTGGGAAACTTCCATCTGTATTCTGCCTCTTCTATATTCTCTCACCCCCCCCACAAAGCCTGGTTTTGGGGGGCTGCAACACATTAAAGGTGTCAGAGGTGGTGAGGCTCTCAGACTAGCTGACTCAACATCCTCACTGCACTACGAGTGGGGAAACTGAGACCCAAACACACACATGGAGTCAGTCTCTTATGTCCCAGCCTTTTCCTCGAAACCTTAAGGTCCCCTCGGCCTCATTCCACTGAGCTGCTGTGCTCCTGCCCCAGCCCTTGCCATGCTCCCACTGTCTCTAGGCAATGCTGTGCCTGCGCCATCCCAGGCTAGGCCTCTGACCCCCTGGATCCTGCGGCAGCTCACTCCAGCTACATCCTCCCCAGGATGCCCCGTATCTGTTCTATGGCAACTGTCCATTTCCTTCCCCTGTCTTCCTAGGAGACTGCCTTTATCACTTGCAAGGCCTTTCTCCCAAAGCACCAGCCTATCCTCTCAATCCTCACAGATTGTCACAGCCTGTAGAGCCCCAATTATATAAATAAGAAAACCGAGGCCCAGAAAGGGAAAGTGACTTGGCTAAAGTCACACAGCAAATGGAAGGCTGAGATGGGACCAGAACCCTCCTCTCCTGCCTCTCTCCCTGTGGCCCCTGCCACTGCACGGAGATGACTGCTTTTATTCAGGCAGATTGGCTGAGGTTGAAGCCAAATCAGCCAACAGATATATATATCACTTGGGGTCTCTGTCTTCACTGCACGCCCACATCTGCACATCCTTCTACAGGGCTCTCCTGCTCTCACGGGTCCCCTGGGACCTCCTCTACCTCAGAACAGTGAGGGCAAGCCAGATGGAGCTGGGGTGGAGGTCTGGGATGAACTGCTTTAGCTGTCCCTAAAGTGGAGCCGGGAGTTTAGAGAGGGCATGGAGGCAGCTGAGCAGCAGGGCAGGAAGTAAAGCGTCAGACAGCAGTGGTGGGCTAAGTCCTCATCCAGCAGAAGAACCCAGGAGAGGAGAAAATATGGAGGCCAAGGCAAAGCTCTCTAAAGTAGTGGAGAGGAAACGGTGTCCAGAAGGCAGAGGTGGAAGAGAGAGACCTGTGGAGGTGAGAATCCAGCGACAGGCAGAAAGATGCCACGAGCCGAGGCCACAATGAGGGTGGCCCCACTGGGCAGCTGAGGAGGCAGCCCCTTGGCTGTCTGGTTCCATAGGCACTGGCAGGCTCGGTTTGCTCCAGAAGCCCCTGATTGGGCCCCCTTCTAGGCCATTCTCCAGCAAGACGCTGGCTTCCCTGTAGTTCACAAAGGCCAAAGGAACCCCCAGGCTCGTTAGGGCCTGCCAAGGGAGTTCTCTCTTCATGACCCTCTTCCCCTCCGAGTAGCAGACCAGATCCCCCAGACATGGATGGAATTCAACCACCCTTGTGGTAGGGGACAGGCAGCTGCAACTCAGAGAGGGGTGGTGATTTGCTCAGTGTCACAAAGCTAGCTGGTGGCAGCGTCAGCCCTTAAGCCCTGAGTCCCCATACTCCTGACTCTCAGCCCTGTAACCACTTCCTGCCACATCTGCTCTCCATCCTGCCCTCGGAGACGGGGCCCTGACAAGCAGTGGGATCCCGGTGGGGTCCGTTACTTGAAGCAGAAGGAAGGCTTCCACACCTGAGCCTCGATCCCGGCATTCCGGGTGGAGAAGGAGGGCCTGGGGGCCTGCTTGGCTCGGGGAGACCAGGCCCTGGAGGGAGACACAGGGGAGATATCCCTGCTGTAGGTAGGGCTCACAGCAGTAGGCTGGAGGCCGTCCTGGCCGGGGGCTGTGTAGAGGCCTGGTGAGGAGCGGGTGGGCCGAGGCAGGGCGGGTGACCGAGGGAGGGTCGTCTTGGGTAGGCTGGGTACCAGGTCCAGGGAACTTGGCTTGGCAGGTGAGGCGGCTCTTGGAGAGGCCTTGGTAGGCTCCTTGATGGGAGAGAGGACAAAGAGCGAGGGCCGCAGCTGGTACGGTGGCTGTGGCTGCTTGGTGGGCTCTGGGCGCAGGACCCCGTCCTCAGGCAGGTAGCCGTGGTAGAGGGAGGCAGGTGGGGTTCGCGCTGGGCTTCGAGATGCCACTCGGAGGCTGCCAGGGGCATTCGTGGAGTATTTCCAGGACGAAGGCAAGGACATAGTGGGTGAAGGGCAGCGGGCCAATTCAGCATGGCCCGAAGACTCGATGACATACTTCTCCATGCGGGACTGGCGGCGGGCATAGAGCTCGGCCCCCTTCCCAGAGGCCTCAGACAGGTTCTGGTTGGGTTTGGGCTTTGGCTTGGCCTGGATGCGCGGGGACTTGAGGCAGGAGGCCCACTCAGGGAGGACGTCCTCGGCCGCAGCGGGGCTGGCCCTGTCCCGGGCTACCGGCTCCTGCTGGAAGTTGGAGGCCTCGGCCCCCAGCGCGAAGGGCTCCTCCTCCACGCCGGCCTCCCCCTGGTCCCTCTGCCTCCGCTTCTCATCCGCTGTCTGCACCAGATCCAGCAGGTCTGGATTCGGGGTCACCTTGGGCTTCTCCACAAAGGTGAACATGGATTTCCGGCTGCCCCTTCGGGCCATCGACTCCTCCAGAATGCCCGTCTTGCTGGCAGGAACTGCCTGACCTTTCAGATGGGAAGGCTTGAGGTCGGAGCTGGGGTACAGGGCAGAGTAAGACGGGGGAGACCTAACCCGGGAAGCCAGGGGAGCTGTGGACAGGGTCTCAGCATAGGTGGGGGGCGGGGTGAAGTTCCCTAAGGGGCGTCTCTCCAAGGCTGGGCTTCGCTGTGCCACGGGCCTCCTCTCCACCATGGGGCTGTGGGACATTACATGTCTCTGTGGCCGAGGGCTCCTGTCTGCCATGCTGTGGAGCTGGGGAGCTGGGGCCTTCCCCCCGAGATGTCGTCTCTCTACCATGGGGCTCCGCTCCATCTGGTTGGTGCTCTCTGATGCCTGGATCCCAAAGGGCCTGGCTGTCCTGTTGACCACGGATGGGGGTTTGGCCAGCGTTAGATGCACCTCGCTGTACAGCTTGGTGGGTGTGGTGGCGGCTGCTGGGCCAGACGTTTCTTGTTCTGCTGACACCGCTGGGGCACTGGGCTGGACATCAGTGAGCAGGGAGCTAGATGGGAAATCTGGGGCCGGAGGCCCGAAGTTGGAGGTGGGAGCGGCTTCTCTAGAGAAGATGGTGGTAGGTAGAGCTGATACCTTATCAATCAGGAGTGTGCTGGATCTCACCTCTGAAGCCGGCTCCTGGGGTTGCCCACCAGCACACAGGGTGCTGGGTTTGGAATCTGGCACGGTGCCGTTTGCTGGGAGTTGTGCCTCTGAAGAATTCTGTTGGGCGTTAGAAAGCGGCAGGCTCTGAGGGGTGACAGTTGCCGGTGGGTTCTGATTGACATCTGTGGCTGGCAGGTTGTGGTTGCTGTTAGAAGCTGGTGTGATGAGGGTGGCACTGGCTGAGGGAAGGTTTTGGTTGACATCTGCAGCTGGGCTGTGGACCTCAGCTGGGGGTGGGGTTGGTGGGCTCTGCTGGGCTTCTCGGTTCTGGGACAGGTGGAGCCCATTGGCCGTTAGCAGGGCTGCATTCTCCTTTAAATAAACCACCAATGGTACCTCTTCCTCCTCACTGGCCACCTTCTCCAGGTGCCGCAGCAAGCTGGCTTCCTCTGAGCACCCCTCCATGCTGTGACTAGGGACCCCTATGTCAGGGCTCTGGCAGTCGGGGTTCCTTGGAGGGCCTGGCTCGGGGAGTGAGGTAGGACTCAGGCCGAGTCCCAGGTCATGGCCTGTGGGGCTGGCAGAGGGCACTCTGAGGGACTCCTGGCTGGGCTTCTGTCCCCTCTGGCCGTGGCTCTCCAAGGTAAACTCGTTCACCCTCTGCCGGCGCCTGTTGAAGAGCTGGACACCGCGGGAGTTGGAGCTGGGAGGGGTGGTCAGCTGGGCTGCGATCTGCTGGCTCCGAGCCTTGGCTTCTTTCAGATCCTTCTCAGTGAAGCTAGTGCTCCGGCTCAATGCTGCGGGGAGGGACAGAGGCCCAGTTAACAAATGGGAATGCAGAACCCCAGGGTTATACAGACAGACAGACAAATGGCCACCTGAGCCCCTCCTACTGATGATCTTTTCCTCTGGCATTTGATCTTTACTCACTGTTTCCTAGAACTCCCTTTGTTCATAAAGACCCCTGACCCGACCATCGCGGCTCAACCCAAACGCCACCACCTTTATAAAACCTTCCCTGCTTTCCCTTCAGGGTTAACTGGACCGCCTTGGAGCACCGTGCTCCCCCCCCACCCACCCACAAAGGTGGTCAATGCAGCACTTTACCACACTCAGGAAGGAACACCCACCCTAGCAGTCCAGCCCCGCTACGTCCCAACTCATCTCCTCCCACCTCTCTCCTTCCCACTGGGCTCTTCCCTGCTTTCTTTTCTGTTCCTTGAAAATGCCAAGGTTGCTGTCCCAGGGCCTTTGCGCTTGCTGTTCCCTCTGCTTGGAACGATCTTTTCCCAGGTGTCATTCCATGTGGCTTCCTTCCTGCTACTCGGGACTCGCTTGAATGTCACCTCCCTGGAGGGGCCTTCCTCTGTAATCGGCCCTCCCCTTTCCTAGTTCGTCTCTTGGTCTTATTTTCTTCATGGCATTCACCGCAATTCAGAATTATCTTCTTTGCATACTTCTTAATTATCTATCTTCCCACTTAGAACATAAACTCTAAGGGGGCAATAACCTTGCTTGATTTGTTCAGCATTCTAACCCTGGCCCCTAGAATAGTGCCCAGTATAAGGTGGGCCCTCACTTTGCATGACTGAATGCGTGAATGACCCCCCCCAGAATGTTTTCTATGTGCCTTTCTTAGGCCCCTTTACACTTTCAAACTCATAGTATAGTCATTTGTTAAAACTAACACTTCTTCTTTTTAGAATAGGTAATAACAGTCACATAGTCTGGAAAAAAACCCATAAAGAAGTATACAGTGAAAAAATATCCCTCCATCTCTGAGCGCCCCACACCACAAGTCACGTAACAACAGATAGTTTCTTCTATGTCCTCAGAGTTTCTTCCTATTTTTATTAAAACAGTCATTTAAAATTTTTCATATTTTAATATTATAAAAGGAATAATTGGGCTAATTTCAGCACCAACTATACTAGAACATTATATTACTTCATTTTATTCTCATGAGAACACTAAGAGACAAGCATTACTGGCCCCTGTTTTACAGAAGTGGGAAATGAGGTCGAGAGACTTGTAAATAACTCACCAAAAGTCACATGGCAAAAGATGGCAATGCTAGAGTCAGAACCAGTCCTCTCTGGGTCCACAGCCCATGCTCAAGCTGCCTGATTGCCCCAAAGTGTCCCTTTGGGACATCCAGGAGACAGAGTCAGTGGAGGTTGGTATTCGGTCTGGGGCAGGAGTCTGGGGCCTGAGGTCAGGGATCGGGCTGGGGTCCCACCCCTATTAACCCATAAGTTCACCATAGGCAACCATTTTTTTATCCCCGGCGCCCAGCTGGCACACAGTTGTTGCTCAATATATGCTTATTGAACAATGACTGAACAAATGAATACATGAACGACAGACTGATGGACAGATAGATGGGACAGGCTGTGGCCTGGATTAGCAGCTCACTCAGTGGCTGGGAAAATTCCTCCCTCCATCACTCCCCCTTGCCCCGACTGTGGGAAGCTAATTAGTTCTTGAGGAATCTGACCTTGCCCTCCCTCCTCCCTTGCCCTCATTAGCACTGGTCATGACATGCCGCGTGAGTCTCCAGGGACAGTCTTTCTAGGCATCCTGCCAGGGAGGTTTAGAATTCATAGACTCTCAGCACTGGAAGGGCCCTCATAGAGGAGTGACTTCACCATCCCCGTTTTAGAGATGAGGAAACTGAGGTCCAGAGAGTGGCTCAGAGCAGGGCTCCCAGTAGGGTCAGCAGGGAAGCCACACAGAGCAGAGTGACACATACCCGTGCCCACCTGTCCAGAACAGCGAGAGCACACGGCCTGCCCCACGTGCCCCTGACACCTGGGAGGGCTCCTCTCTTGCCTGGATCATCTCATCTATAAAAGACAAAGTGTTTAGGGGTTTGGCCAGGCTGCTCATCTAGGGGGAGCTTAGGTAGGGGGAAGCCAGCCACACAGAAGGACCCTGAGGGGTCCTCGGCTCATGCGATGTCCATCTCCTCTGCTCTGCTTAGAAACCAGACCTCATGGCCCACATCTGCGCTCTGCCATTTACTAGCTATATGACCTTGGCAAGTTATTGGACCTCTTTACTGGACCTCTCGGAGCCAGTTTTCTTAATTGAGAAGGTGATTCAAGCACTATTGTTAGGGTTTGGAGGTTCTCATGAGGTCAATTATAATGGAGGCTTACAATTGTCAATTCCAGGTGGGTGAGGCAGAGGACTCATGGTACCCTGAGGTGTGCTGTTATTGGTGACCCCACTCTCCTCCCTGGAAGGGGTCAGAGCTCCTTGTAGCAAGGACATTCACTCCACATATTCGAGTCCTGAGAGGAGAGTCGACTCTTTAGTCACATAGCAGGGGATTCCAGAGTTCTGAGGCAGGGGACAGGGATTACTGCCCCAAATCACAGAACCTCAGAGTCTCAGAGATGGCTATCACTGGGTCCAATTCCTGCATCCTTAAAACCACGCCCCTGGGGGTACAAGCCTCTGTTTACCTACTCAACTGACAGGGAGCTCGCTACCCCGAAGAGGGGCCTTCTACTAATGAACATTCCTCAGCTATAAAAGTTACTTCTTACATTACCCTCCACCCCTTAATATGGTTCTGCCCCCTACTGTCACAAAGAGAAAAAGCTTCCTCTTTCCAACCTGAGAGCCTGGCAGAGACTGAGACACAAATCACATCCCCATGGGGCATGGTCAGAATAAACATCCCCAGTCCCACTGATATTTCTTACGACACAATGACACAATTAAGGTAATTGTAGTTAACACTCACTGGGTTCTTACTGCGCACCCAGCCGTGTGCTTTACATATCTTGTCTTAATTAATTTCCATGACAACCCTATGAAGCACAAACTATTATTATCTGCTTTTTGGTAATGAGAAAAGCAAGGCTCAGAGAGGTACAGTGAGCTGCCCAAGGGCACAGAGCCAGAAAGCGGTGGAGCTGGCTCACCTTTGCTCTGCATGACTCCAGAAAGCACCAAACTTTCTGGCTAGCGGGTTCCCACAGTAGGAGGCTCACAGGAAGTGCTTTGCTGTTTGGAGAACCTAGAACTCCTAAGTCCCTGCACTTTTCTTCGTTTCTCCTCACTTCCCTGCTTCAACCCTATCCCCAGGCTGGTTCTAAAGGCCACGGGTTTAGGAAATGCTCAAATGGCAGAGCGTGATAACCCTCAAGGATAAGCTGGCCTAGGAGGCTTAGAGAGGGAAAGGGTCACAGAGGAGGCCGTGGGCCAGGACCCCGTCTGCTGACCCCGAGCTGGGCTTGGAGCCTCCCCGGCTCTGCTGTTCTGAGACAAGAGGGACATGGCAGAGCAGGCCAGGGGAGAGCCGTCGCCCTTGATCAGGCTCCCGTGCCCCCCACCCCAGACTGCAGTGACTCCATGGAAAAGGAATTCGGCGGGAGGCTTGGACAAGACCCAACCAGCAATCCAGATGATTCTTGCCACCCTGCATAAACAAAGCTGAGAGAAGTGGGGCCGGGTCAACCACAGGCACTCGAAAGTCCCCTTTTGCAGGGCGCCAGGGGAGGTAGTTCCATCCAAAATTCCCCAGACGAGGGAACTGCCACCCCTGGCAATACCCCAGCCAGCGAGTCCAAGATTGTGCTCCCTGGTGTCACAGAGGAGCCAAGGGCCATAGGGGACAGGAATCTCACTGAGCCCCAATCTTCCTGGCTGCAGCCTGCACCTGTGCAAATCATAACACCTCACTTCTCTAAGCCTCTGTAGGGCAAGATCCGGGGTGCTGGCCCTTGAAAGACTCATCCTGGGCAATGTATCATGAGCTCTGAAGACAGGCCTTCAGGAGAGGCAGGGGTGAGAGCAGGCACACGGAAAAGCTGCCCCAGGGCAGAAGACCAGGATCCAAAAAGGTCAAATCCCTAAGTGGGGGAGGGGGACAGGAAGCCCTGAGTATAGCATTGGAATGAGTTTGCAATGGCTGCTGTAATTATGGAACCCTCACCACAGCTCAGGTGCTGTGCTATGTACTTTATACTCATCGTCTTGTTCGATCCTCCCAACAGCCCCCAGAGATAACGTTATTCTTCCCAGTTTGCAGATGAAACTAGAGCTCAGAGAGACCTGTCCAAGGCCATACAATTTGTTAGTAGCAGAGCTGATATTCAAAATTCAAAGTCTGGTTGCTGGGTCTCATTTCTTAACTTGTTACTCTGCCTTCCAGACCCTGACTCTAGAGGGAGAAGCACTAACAGAGGCTCCAGTGCTCCTGGATGATGGTCTGCAGAATCCTGTTTCCTCATCTCGCGATCAATGCCCCCAGCAGTGCCCTTTCCCCTGCATATTCAGCTGTTTTCTTTTCTTCTTCTTGGGAGAAGAGCTGATAAACTCATTCTTACTAAGACAGAAATGACTGCTAGGACATAAAAGGCTAGCGGAGTGGGAAGAGCATGTTGTTGGGAGTCAGAAGACCTGAGTTCTAGCTGTGCTGGGGCAGAGATACACCCTCCCTCCAATGCCATCAGCTCTGCAAGCAGCTGCCTGTCCTGCCCACCATCAGGCTTGTCTGGACGAAGGAGCCGAAGAGGGAGGTGGGGCAGGGGAAGGGAGGCCAGAGCAGAAGGTCAGGACAGGGAGAGAATTCAAGGAAATGTTTCTTCACACGGCTGCTGCCGTCAATGGGAGTGTCCAGGCCCCGGTTAGGCTGGAGTGGGAGGGGGCGGGGGGGACGGGCAGCCAGAGGTAGGAATACAGGCTGGCTGGAGATAGCCCACTGTGGCCGCCTAGGAGTCTTGGCAACGGGACAGGTAAACAGGCTGGGTAAACTGCCCCCCTGGTGGGGTCAGGAAGGAACCAATGGCTGGCCGCTGCACAACCTCTGGCTCAGCTGGGGGCAGGAAGATGAACTGGGCCTGAGTAATGGCCTGGTTACCTTGCCAGCCCCTGCCCCATATCCTCCCTGCTGAAAGGAGGAAATGACACAGCCTCCATTCCCTGGGGAGTTCTCCATCCACGCCAAAGTTCTGGTGAGTGCAACCTGACTGAGTTCCGGCAAACTGCCAGACCTCCACTCAGGAGGATAATAATTCATACTAAGGTGGGAAGGACTGCCAGGATATGGGAGATGCATAAGAACAGGAGTGGGGAGCCCCAGAACTAGCTCTTGCCTTGCTACTAACAGGTTGGCAGAAGTCATCATATGCCTCCCCTTAATGCCCAGAGGGGAACTGAGAACAGAGAGGAAAGCCGTATGCCCTAAGCCACACACCCCAAACCACAAAGGCACCTCCGAGCGCTCATCTTACTCACTCTGGCTGGGTCCTCCCTGCAGCCCAGCTTCCCGCTGGATGCTGAGCCGGCCTTGGTTCTCAAAGCCTCCGGGAAAGGCAGCCAATCGCCTCACTGACAGCAAGGAAAATCCCACACTGACAGCAAGGCGGAGGAGCTGGATGTGACTTCTCTCCTCCACAGATGACTCAACTCAGCTCTTTATCAGGAAAACTGATTTTGCAACAGCCTTTTAAATGGCCTCTCCACCTCCAGTCTCTCCCCCGCCAATCTACCCACCCCGTGCTGCCAGCCAGATTCATCTTCCTCCCGCTTGGCTCCACCGGAGTCTCTCTTCTGCCTCCTCAGGAGGTGAAGGATCAGGCAGCAAATCCTCATGGTGGCATTCAAGGCCCTAACGTGAAGGTCCGCCTGATCTCTGTACACTCGGCAATGGCCAGAGAGAATCCAACGACTTGTGGTCCCCACACCTGTGCTTTGAGTTCTTGCCTCCACTGTGGGGTTTGCATAGACACCTCTACCTGGAACCCTTCTCTGTCTCATCCTCTCTGCATGCCCTGGCTTTCTCAACACAAACGCCACCTCCCCTCCAAAGAGCTTCCTCTGACCCACCGATATTTTATCTGCACCACTCAATCACCTCATCACATTGCACTGTATTCATTATCGTGAGAGTTACCCTTCAGGGCATGCTTGCCACATGCCAGGCCCTCGCTTCATTTACAGTCACCCATGAGGTCAGCAGTACCCTCATCTCTGTGGTAGAGAAGCAACAGTTCAGAGGGAGCAAAGTGAGTTGCTCAAGGTGGCACAGCTAGTCAAAGAGCTGGGATTCAAACCCAGGGTGGCTCAGGGTCAAGTCCAGGGGCCCATCCCGATGTCTTGCTTTGCAACAATCAGGGTTTGAGTCTACTTTTCCTCATAGCCTACAGGAACCTCAGGGGCAGAGGCCTCCACTGCCTCACTGCTGTGCTCCTCCCTTGGCCTCCACCCCTTCTGCAGTGCTCATCAAATAATAATGAAGTTGATGAGGATGACAACAGCCAGCATAGGAGGAGCACCAGACTCTTCCGAACTGAAGGTTTAGCATGTTATTTTCTCTTTGAATCCTCACAGCAACTCATAAGAGAAGCTCCCTTACCTTCATGTGACAGATGAGGAAGACAAGATCCCGAGAATTAACAAACTCACCCCAGGTCCCACAGCCAGCAAGGGGCAGGCAGAGCGGAGTTGGAGCCCAGAATGTGACTGATTTTAAGCCTGGGCACCTCCTCCTAAAGAGCTCTGACCACAGAGCACACTCACTTTCCCCTCCCACTGTCCCAGGCCCAGCCCAACTGCCACTTCCTCCAGGAAGCCCTCATCCATCCAGACTCCTAGATCAGTGCTTCCCACCCACCCCCAGCTTGTACTGGCCCAAGGGCCTCATAGCAGGAGGAGGACTCCATTGCAAAAACAACAGGTTGAGAAAGCTCAGAAACCAAGGCCGGAGGGGAAGGAGGCCAGGCCTGGCCCAACTCCTGGTATCTCCCTGCTGGCAGTGGGCAGGGATCAGGCAGAGCAGGATGGCTGGGCTGGGAGGAACGTGAGACAAAGGCTCCCAAGTCAGGCCACAGCACTGCTCACTGCTGGCTGACCAGGGCCTGCTGTTGGGTTCACCTCTGTCTTTTCTACTGGCCTAAACGCTAATCTACAATTAGATTTTCAGGGACTTGGAAATGGTGACCCAGAGAGAGGCAGGCTCAGCCCAGGTGTACAGCAAACCGGAAAGGGCTGGTTCACCGATAGCCAGGCTCAGACCCAGGCTCCCACCTCCCAGCACAGTCCTGCTAAGCCAGGCCTGCCCACTAAGCCCTCAGCTGCCATCATCCCAGCCCCAGGAGCCGTGGATGCACAGAAAGGACTGCCGCACCCTCCCTTCCAGAGGAAACACTTAATCCAGGAAAAAAAAAGGTGGCAAACCAGGGTGGAAGAGTGATCATTTTTCTTAAACTGTGCCTCTACCAGGGGCAGGGCTGGACCTAGGTCACTTCTGGGTCCCCAGACCCCAGCCCAGGGCCTGGCACACTCTGGCCCTTTACACGGTTATAGCCCCCTCCTCTGGGCCCTGGGGCAGTGGCTGGTCTCCATCTCTAAACACCCCAGACTCAGCAGAGGCCATCACCCAGCAGGGGTTTAATAAGTGTCGACTGCATAAATGACTGGAGGTAGAGCACCCCCACAGTCCAAATTCACCTCCACAGTTTGCTCCACCATTCATCCTGGGAGATGAATTCTAGATTCATTTAGCTCTCAGATGTGTCTAGATTCTAGATCAGAGATCTAGAGGGTGGCTCCTGGGGGGAAAGTGGAGAAGGATGGAGGGAAGGATCAATAAGTCTGTGGGTGAACAGGGAGATGAAACCTCACATCCCAGCGTCAGACCAAAGAGGCAGAATATTCCACTAAGTGCCAGGAGAATATAGAGCCTAAGAATGAAATAAATTAGGATGAAGGACCCTGGGAAGCATTCCTGGAAGGGTGGCACATGTTCTAGGTCTTGAAAGATGGAGATGTGGAGACATCCCAAGCAATAGAACAGCCTTGCAGAGGCTGGAAGGCTCAAGGCAATCCCTACCCCACCCCCATCCCCACCCCACCCACACCTCAGTAAAGCCCAGGTGGACAGTAAGGAACCTTTGATAGAAGAGCACACCTGGTGGGCGTGCCCAGAGGCCGAGGGGGAATAAATTGGTCCAGGTAGAGTTCCACTGCAGTTATGACATCATAGGGCTCCTGCCACTGTGACGTCTGCCTTGGGTCTCTGGGTGGGTTACATAACTGCCCCACGGCCCCGGCCTCGGATTCAGCCGGGACGCTCTGCCGCCTCCGTCTCCGAGGCCTCGGCCATCTGTCTCCTCTGCCTCCCTCTTATAGAAAAGGCCACTCAGCAGCCGAAAAACGAAAGCCAGCACCCTGTGGTAAATTCCCCACATTCTTTCCTCACAGAAAAATAAATAACCAGGGAGAAAAAACGCAGGACGAATGGTAATGATGGCCCGACCATGCCGGAGTCGGAGTCGCACCAGGGCATAAACAGCGAAGGGAGCCCATCCTGTGCTGAGGCGGTGCCGAAGCTGCTTCTGCCCAGGAGGGGTCCTCGCCAGCGGGGCTCTGGGAGAGACCAGTTGGCCCGCAAACCCCTCGTGGCTCCTCCAGGCTGTGCTCACTCCCTTTGGGTCTCAAGCTCGCTGGCACCTGCCAGTGAAGGCCTGGGAATCCCCACCCCCCACCCCCACCCGGTCCTGTCCGGTGGCCTCTGTGGGCAAACTTCATTTTTATTACTCAGGTTGCTATTTACTGAGTGCTTCTTATTTTCAGGCGTTCGGTTAAAGTATTATTTTATTATGTCATTTCATTTTATCTTTGCAAGCTGTGAACTGGGAGTACTGTTTATCCATTGTACAGATGAGGAAACTGAGCCCCAGAAAGGTTTTGTGATTTGCTGAGGTTATTTGGCAGTGAATGGTCAGCAATCTCCACCTCCGTCTCTCACTCCCACATCCATTCTGCCCGCGCGCCCTCCCTCAGACAGCCCTCTTTTACCAAATCCAACCAGAGGTGCTGGCTCTTTCCCTCACAGGTCTTGCTCAACAAGTTGTCCTGTGCAACCTTTAGTAAATCACTTCTCCTCTCTGAGTGCCAACTTCCTCATCAGTAAAACAGGAACGATAAAATCTGCTTTTGCAGAGCCGCTGCTGAGCAAATGAGATGCAGAAATGATTTCTATAGTGTATAGCACTGTGCACAGCTGAAGGGCATTTAACTCAGCCTTTTGCACAAACCCACCTCCGCATAACTCTACCAGGCTAGGGCTCTATCTCCCTCCCTTCCCCAGTCCTCTCTGCTCTCCTGCTTACAATTAGGCCAACTCAACTTCCCTCACCCTCACCCCCTCACCTCCCCAGCATCCTCTCTGCGAGGGGACCCCAACACCAACCTCTAGCCAATGTGCGGTAGCAGAGAGAATCGAGTTTGAATCCCAAGTCTTGCTAGATGTGAGTGCCCAGGCCCCCTTGCACAGTCCCTAGGTCCAAGACTCCTAGGAGGGAAGGTACAGGTGAGGCTGGCTCCTACCACTTGGTACACAGCCTTGCAGCCAGGAGGGCACTGAGGCCCTGGGTGTGCCTGAGCCTGCTGACCCTGCCATGCCCCTAATGCCATTCACCAATTACTAGGCATGGTTGGCACTCCTCCAGCAGGAGGAGTCTCTTGCTGGAGGAGAGGCTGCATCATCCAGCCTCACCCTCCCCTTGTCTTTCAAACTGCAAAAGAAGACAGGATGTCAGGAGACTTGGTTCCAGTGTCTATCCTGTCACAATTTAGGTGAGACATTGGACTAATTCCTGACACTCTTTGGGTTTTAGTCTATTCATGTGTTCTCAGAAGGGGCTGGACCGTACTAGTGATTCCTACAACGTGGCGCCCCCACATGCCAGTGGAAGCAGAAGGATTTAGGTGGTACCCTGATAATTTAAATCTTAATAGTGTTGCAAATTTCACATATGTATTGGAAAAGGAGTATAATAAACACTGAATCTGTGAAAGGTATATTACTGCTTAGGAAGAGGTAAAAATAGATATTTTAGTAACGAATTTAGACAATTTAAATAAAGTTAGTAAGTATAGGTGGCGCATGGACTCATTCATTCATTCAACCAGCATTTATTGCATACCAACTAAGGCTAGGCACTATCCACAGCCACGAAAAGAAACAGACAAAAATCCCTGCTTGCATTCTAGTAGAGACACAAGATAATAAATATATCAGTAACTAGACAAATAAGTCAGATGGGAAATGCTTAGAGAAAAATAAAGCAGAGAAATGCAGACTGCATGGCATGGGGAGTGGTTGCAAAAGTAAATATAGTCATCGAAGTAGGTGTCACTGAGAAGTCACATCTGAGTAAAGAAGGTGAGAAGTTGAAGCATGTATGTGTTCAGGGAAAGAGAGACCAGAGAGAGGGAACAGCTAGGGCTAAGGTCCTGAGGCAGGCTCACACCTGGCAAGTATGAGGATGGGACACATAATGTGAAGATGAGGCACAAGTGAGGAAAACAGGTTCTCTAATGGCTCTTCTACCTCTGCCTTTTGGATTTCAGGGATCCCCCTGCATTGCAATCATTTGTATGCACACGTACGCGTGTGCGCATGCACACATACACGCGCCCGCACGCGCACACGCGCGCGCGCGCACACACACACACACACACACACAGGCACACCTTGCAACACATACGAATTTTTAATAGCTTCTTAATGCTGGCGAGAGCCCGGCCAGTAGCAGCGCATCCTCCCCTTCATACACACCCACTCACAGAGGTGCTGCTTGCTTCATACCTGCATTACACGAAGTTGAGTGTGTACATGCACGCACAGAGAGAGCAGAACCCACACGCGAATGTGTGCACAGGTATGCATGTGGAGACACAGGTACTCAGGTGGCAGACTGGCATTGATGCACACGCAGCAAGTACATATCTGTGGAAGGGCACAGGTGTCTCCCTCCTGCCAGCCTGCCCTGCCTCCAGGTAACAGAGTTACCAGACAACCCTTGTCTGGAGGGCACGTGCTACTGGCAAATGGTAAGTGCACCAATGGTGTGCTTTCAAATTCACTTCCTCAGCATCTCTGCACTTCAGACATGGTTTCCCTTTTCCAGGGGTACATTAAATCTGCCACCTGATGCTCAAATGCCCCAGGAGATCATGTTGCTGTGAAGAATGTCCCCCTTTCTCCTGTTACTGCAATTAAATGGATAAGCCATGTAAAATGCCTAGCACAGCGCAGTAAATGTTACCAGCTGCTACCAGCATCGTTACACGTCGCAGTCATCTCCAGCGCTGGCTTCATCCCTTCGGGATGCTCAGAGGCAGCTGAAGAGAAGGAAAGGGCCAGATTGGGAGCTGCAGACCTGGGCTTTAGTCTCCAACTCCAATTGTGAGGCCTCAGGTGAGTCCCGTTCCCTCCCTGGCTCAGATGGGAAACCTGCAGTGCTGTAAAATCCCCCAGGGAGTGTGTCCAAAATGCAGATTCCTGGGCTCCTCAGGCCTTATCACCTCATCCCATACGGTTCTGACTTCCAGCCCACAGTGTACCTGTCCTTTCACTGCAGGTTTACAAAAACTCTGGACATACATGACTTGTCCAACAACTTAGGCTTTGCGGACAATGGGACAACCCCAGTTAATGTCCTTCCGGCCATAAGGGCCTCCTCACAGGGCAGTGCACGGGGTTCCCAAAGTCTTAACACTACATCTGCCATTTGATCTGAAATGGTCTTTCTGTTCTAGCCAGCCTGAGTTCAAGTTCCAGCTGAGCCAATCACCGGCTATGATGACCTTCAGCAAGCCTTGTATAGGCCGAGTCTGTTCCCTCTTCTGTAAAAGGGTCTCCTAATTCCTACCCAGAAGAGTGATTAGAATTAGGTCTCACATGTACAAAGTACCCAGCATCAGGCCTGGCACGTACGCTCCCACGATGACGAAGCAGCATTACTCACAAGCTAAAGTGTGAGCTCCTGGAAGGCAGGAATCCTGTCTCATTCGTCAGTGTACCCACCCCTACCACATGTAATACGTGCTCAATAAATACGTGCTGATGAGTGAAGAAATGTCACCGAAGCAACCTTCTCCTAGTCCTAGCTTACCATTGTATTTCATGACCCGTTTCCCAGCTTGGGGGCTGGAGGCACTGAGCAGGGATGGTCAGGGCCAGAAGGGATAGGTATGGTTCCCGGGAAGCACCCTCCCATCTGCCCAGGCAGTGATGAGGGCCACTCAGGGAGGGCTGTGTTCCGGGAGCCCCGCATGTTGACTCAGAGGCATCAATAATGCACTAACATGTTCTCCTCTTGCCACCCTGTCACACTAAGAATAGCAACAGCTACCCTTTCAGGGATTTCACAGAGAAGGGAGCAGAACACTAAGGTGGGGACGAGCAGGGAAAGACGGAGCTGGGCTGTGGACCGGCAAGCCCTTCCCTGCAAGCCCATCTTCCCAAACTCATGAGACAGAGACCCTTGGAGGTCAGAACCGAAGGGCCTTCCAGGTGCCTGGTCAGGAGCTCTCAAGGGATAAGGGAGAGGCCTGAGAAAATGGAGCATCACCTGCCCTCTTCCACCAGAACTGTGTTATCTTTTCCTCCTCCCTTCCGATACCCATTTTAGTAAAGCTCAGTTCTCCACTCGCCTCCTGCTTCCTCTTCATGTGATGAATAAATACAGAGTAGGTACTTCTCCTCGTACGTGTTTCACAGGTAAAACTTCGTAGAGAGAGTAAAATTCTCTAGCTTTTAATTTCAATTTTTAGTTAAGTTTAAAAACAATTGACCTAGAACAGTGCATCTCATACTGTCACGTACATAGTAAGTACTCAAGGATGTCGTTAAATTGCAGATTCTGATTCAGGAGGTCTAGAGTGGGGCCTGAGAGTCTGCATTTCTAAGAAGCTTCTGAGCGATGCTGATATTGCATCCATGGTCCATATGTTGAGTATAAAAAAAACTAGAATATTTCTCTATAAAACAGGAGAAACTGAGGTCCAGAGAGGGAAAGGGATGTGCCCAAGAGCATACAGCAGGCTGGGCTCAGAACGCAGGTCCGCTTCCTCCTAGGACTTGGTCCTGGTGGGGCTTTGGGGTTGAATGGAGGTGTCTGGACTGGAGGGGACAGGCAGCAGTTATAAGCAGTGGGAGTCAATTCAGGGGCAGGCCTTTATTCAGCCAAAAGCTGAACCTCCTAGGATCCACAGGCTCCCACAAGGAATAACAGGAAAAAAGAACTCACCTTAACAGAGGCACTCAGCCTGAATGACAGCAGCCTCCCACCCTAGAGCATGCCCTCAACAGCTTGTGTTTGAGGCCTGATCGATCCAAACCCTTCTGGAAGGCAGGATGCAACAGGTGGCCATCAAAATGCAAACAAGATCCAGGGAGAGGAAGAGATGGCCTGAGCACTCTGCATTCAGTCATGGGCGAAGTGGCTGGGGGAGGGCAGAGGGGCCCGCTGGCAGCACTTATCAGGATGGGCATTGGAGGGAAAGAGGAAAAGGGAGGTAAGATCAGCCTCCTAAACCAGCACTAGGAACAGCTCCTCCTTCCTAGGACCGGCCTCAAACCCATTCGATTGCCCCACTGCCCCGTCTCCCATGCTGTGGCTCCCTTCATTGTGCTTTGCCCTGCAGCCACGTGGGCCCTCCTTCAAGTGCTCAGACAGAGGCCAAGCACTTCTCACCACAGGGCCTTTGCACTGGCTGCTGCTGTTGCCAAGACCCCTTTCTCCCTTCATCCCCCTATTGTGCCTGTCTGACCACACCTCATCCTTCAGGTTTGTTCACAGGTCTCAGAGGGAGCTTACCTGCCCTTGGAGGTCACATTCTTCTGCCACAGCACCCTCTGCCTCGCCGCTAAACTCTCATCAGATTTATAATTCCATCATTATTTGTTTTAGCATCAGTCTGTCCTGCCTGATGGTAAGCAGCCCCCACAGGCCAGGGGCCTTGGCTGTCATTTCTCTGTGTGTCCCTGCCCCTAGCCATAGCTGGGGCTCAATAAACATTTGTTGACTGAATGAAGGAATAAATTAATAAAAACACTGCTCACATTACTACTGCAAAGCCTTCACCTCCGTGGTTCCAAGTGACCTTGCTTACCCTGGAGAAGTTGTACAGGGCTTGGATTTACAAGATTATCTGGGCATGTAGCCCTCTGCTCTGCTACATTCCAGCTGAGTGGCCTTTACGGTCACATGGCCTCTCTGAATGGGGTCTCCAGCATTGTTGGTTGGGTCTATATAAGAGGTGGAACCTGAGAAAGGCTCCGAAAGCTGTAAAGAGCTTTAACTGGTAACATTAGTCTGCCCATGTTTGAGGCTCAGAGAGGGAAAGGGCCTCATTCAAGGCCACACAGCCAGTGTGTGGTGATGCCAGACCCCCCTGGCATAGCTTAGAGCCAACGGCTGAGCTGCAGGCCCACCCAGGCTCAGTAAGGGCACCATCTGCCTGGAGGCTGGGCAGGGGTGGAGAAGGGAGAGGAGAGGGTGGCTGGAAGCGTTCAGCCTCAGGCCCAGAGCCAGCGTAGGGTGGGCGGGGCCCCCAGCAAGAGCCCTGAGTGGGGCCTGGCAGCTGGGCATGGGGGAGCCAACTGGCACAGGCTGGGTGGTAACATGCCTGTTCCCCATGCGCGTGACAGTCTATTTTTTAATCAGCACCCTTCCCATCCCCCAACTCCATGTGCCCTCCCAAAGAGCCCCATAACAGAAATCATGTCCTGGCTGAGATCAAGGCCACCTTGAGGATCGGTGGGAGGGTCCCCAATTCCTACCACCCTATGGTGCCCATAAGTACTAAGCAGCCTAGGGGCAGGACAAAAGACCCAGGGAGGTAGGACACCTCCTATCCGTGACTTTGGGCCTGTCTCTGGACTCTCTGACCTCAGTTTCCCCCATGTGTACAGTGATGGGAGGCATGCCAGACTCCATGGGAGTTCATAACAACTCAGGCTCTTGGGACCTACTCAACCTCCACAACACTAATGACACCCACTCGCCAGGCCCTGGCAGAATCTCCCGTGCCCATAGCACTCCCAGGGCACACTTGGTCCTCCCGTACCTACTCCCAGGGGAGGAGTGTAGAGGAAGAAAAGAGGCTGAGCTGGCTCAAGGGCCCACCTCAGAACCCCAGAACCGGGACCCAGTGAGGTTCTTCCTTCCAGGACCTGAGGGCCAGAGATGATGAGGATTAAAGAGGAGTTGTAGGTGTTCTTAAGCAGGTGGTTCGGTCCCTCTGAGCCTCTGGCGGTCTGTCTAAAAGCAGGAGAGACCATGCCATGCAATCATTAAGCATATGGGCCTTGAGGGCCAAACTGCCTGGGTTTGAATCTGGCCACTTAGCAGTTGTGTGGCCTTTGGAAGCTCACTTACCCTCTCTGTGCCTCTGTTTCCCGTCTGTAAAATACTGATAATAACAGTACTTACTTCATGGAGCTGTTGACATGCAAAGAACTTAGACCATCCCTGGCACATAGTAAATAACCATAAATGTTAAATATTTTTTCAGAACATTCTTGCCTTTTGAACATTCTCTCTACAAGATGTTATTCCAGAGGATAAACAAAAGTCCCAGGTCAGCCCACTCTCCTGTCTGTGGGGCTCATCCAACCTGCCCTTTCCTGACCCACCCTGGTGACAGCCCATCCTGCTGACCCCATGGAGTCTCCTGAGCTCTTTCACACCCATGGCCCCCTCATATCCTTCCCAGCCCATTGCAGAGAGTCTCAGAACAGAAGCCTGAGCCACAGAGGAAGCAAATCATTTGTCCAAGACTACCAGCCGGTTAGGTAAGACTTGAAGTTCAATTATCCAACCCCGAAGCACAGGCCAGGCCCTTTCCCCTGTGCTGTGCCCCTCCTCCCACCATCAAAAACGGTTCCTGGTCAAATGTCAAAAAGTAATTTATACTGAGATATGAGTCTTGAGCGAGTGTCCATCTCCTCAAGGGCTTGAAATTTTAACAGAATATTATCGAAACATGATAATACTATTTAATAACTAATAGTTAATTTTTTAGCAGTTATCATCTCATTTGATCTTCAGAACAATCGTACAAGATAGGGTCTACTATCGTTTCTATCTTATAGATGAGGATGCAGAAGCCTAGAGAGGTTATATAACATGCCCAAGATCTCCCAGCTAGCCAGGAGGAGAACCCAGGGGTCCATCCACAGAATCTGTGTACTAGCCATGCAGGAAGCAGGTAGCACAGGAGTAGACTGAATTTTGCTCCATCTTCAGCAGCCCTTGGAGGTGGGGCAAGGTAGGGTAGGGTAGGGTCACACAGTAATGTACAACACTGCCTCAGCAAGTGGAAAAGATGAAGCTAGGATGGTGGAATTTCAGGCAGTAGCCAGTTAGTGAAGATTTCATTCTGGAGAGAGAAGGCTTTTGTAAGCCTCTGGAATTACAGGGCCTGGAGGCTGTCCTCACACTGACTCCTCCTCTGGCCATACTGGGTAGCAACTGAATCCCAGTGTCCAGGGACAGTTCACAAAGGACTCAGCTCACATACACATACTGGCCTAACTCAGCAGAGCCCAGCCACCCATCTGACCAGATCATGGGCCCCAGGCTCCTTTGGACATGCAGTCTGAAGCTCTGAGGGATGAAGGCATTTTCATAACCGCAGCTAATGCCCCCCTTGCCCTCGCACACAGGATTTCTATTTTATACCTTTTACCATCATTCGAAACACCCTTCCTCCCCACCAAATCCCTCCCATTCTTCTAGACCTAAGTTCTTGTCATGCCTCCTCCATGAAGCCATGACCACACCTTTAAGTAACATTTAGGTCTCTGCTCCAATGTCATCTCCAAAGAGAGGCTTTCCTCAACCACTAACAAAGCAGCCCTTCTAATTGCTCTCCATCTTAGCAGCATGGCTTACTTTTTTTAATGCCACTCTTATCTATCTGAAATTATCTTGCTGATTTCTTTGCTTCCCTTTTTCTTGACTACCTCCCCAATTAAAATGTAAGCTCCTTGAGGGCAGGACCTGACCGTAACCCCAATGCCTAAGGACCCACTCCACCCTAATTGTTAGCCAGGGGCACTAAGGTCCATAGAGAGCAAAGGATTCACACATCATACAGCAAGCAAGTGGCAGAGGTTGGCCTAGCACCTAGGTCTTGCATTGCAACCCAGGGCCTGTCCCCGTCCCCATCCCCACCCCAGTTGACCCTCTGCTGGCTTATCTTGTGTCTGCCTCCCCATTATGATCGGGGCCAAAGCCTGCAAGTCCTCAACAACAGCACCCTCCACTTCCCCAGGGGCCCATGGTGCCCCAATCTGTGCAGCCCTGCCCGCTTCCCCCTGTCCCTCCCTTCCTGGCATCAGCAGCTAAGATGAGCTCATGTCTGGAAGCCTGGGAGCTGCCCTGAAGGAAAACGTGCCTCCCAGGCCAAGGCCCCTAGGCCTGGAGGTATGTTCAGCCTTGGGGATGGCAGCCCTGGCAGGTGGAGGGAGCGACCTGACCCCTGCTCAGCCCTGGGATGTAAAGTGGCCCAAGTGGGTGTGAATCATCCATTGTGCAGTGGCAGAATGTAGGGAGGGGGGGTTATGTGTGAAGAGGAGATAGAGAGAAGGCTCCTCTGACATACTGTCCCCAAGGAGCTGCTCTGTCCCAAAGAAAGGGAGATTCGCCGCCTTCTACTCACAGCATCATCCCAGGCAAATCTCTTCCCCTCTGCAGCCTCAGTCTCCTCAACTCTATGATGCGGAGATTAGACCAAATGCTGATGAAGAGCTAGGGGTCAGTTGGGAACTAGACACCAAACACCATGGCTCTTTTCTTGTTCTTTTTTTCGCCTTGGGTAAAGGCAATAGCTAACATGGGAGAAAAGGAGTTAAAGGCCTATTTTAACCATGTAAATGCTGATTCCAACCACACTGTAATTTAGGTACTAGTTTTGGGGGGTGGGGGGAGCTGGCCCATGGCCTGCAAAGTGGGGCCAGCCTGAACACTGGTGATTAGGAGCCAGGGTGGCACAGCAGCAAACAGTTTGCTCTGAAGAAGTTCTCTCACTATCAAACTAGAGTGATCCTACTCCATTCCCCTCAATGTATAGATGGGGAAATGGAGGACCGGAGAGGAGGAACCAACCCAAGATATATGGAGACAGAGGCCGAAGACCAACCTCCTCCCAGCAAGCAGAGCATTTGTAATTCCTTTGAGGGGTCCTATTCCTGAGGTATATGGTAAGTAGTGGGAGGAGGAGGTCATTGGTTTGTTTGTGGCTCTGCCCCCAACATAAGATGGGGCCAGGCCTGTGGTTGGTGACAGGGAGACTGACACCAGAAAGGCTTCCAGTCTCTTATCCCAGTATACCCTAGTTGCTCTGATCAGCATCCTGTCTCATCCTTGCAATGTGACAGGGGTGGGACACTCTGTCACCACCCCTATAGCCACCACCAGCACTATTATCGCCAATGCAGTTGTTCCCTCGGGGCCACCCTGCTCGCCCTCTCACTGGGAGCCAGAGAGGGCAAGGGGCTTGCCCCAAGATCACGCAGCAAGTTGGTTTATTCCTGTGCCACCTGCCACTCTGGGTAGGGAGTGGGGCGGGTGCAGCTTCCCTGCTTGCTCTTGGCCCTTGTAGACAACTCACACATATGGAACACAAGTGGGAAGGGGTCCCTGTCCCCATCCAGAATAAGCCCATAACTTGGGGTCGGTAGCGTGGGGGGAAAGGATACCTCTTCCCCAGAGTCCTCAGAGAGGGCTCATCAGGGCCCTGGATGGGGCCTCCTGATCCCACAGTGACGCGGTTAGAAAGGAATCCCACCCTCCACTCGGGCCACATCTAGGGCCTCCATGCTCACCTGGCAAATGGGGAAAGAGTATTGATGTTGTGAGATTTGTATGTAGAGCCCTTAGGACAGTTCCCCTTCTCCCCTGGGTGCTCAGGAAAGGCCTCGATTTCCCCAGGCGGGGCTTGGCCTGTGGTCCCTGCGGTCTGACGGTTCGCGTCCTGCGTGCCTCGCCGGCACAGCCTGACCCGGCGCCAGCCGCCCCGCCCGCGGGAAGGGGGGACGCGGGCCCAGTACACGCCGTTCTGCTGCCCCACAGGCGCCCATGTTGTCAGCCCCAGGCAGAGTCCAACATGCCGTTTTCCTAAGTCCAGCAAGCCCGACCTTTCCCAGGGCGGGCTGGGAGGCGCCGACTTCCGGCGGCTGCCCACCTGTGAGCCCCGGGCTGCTCCGGCCCCTGATCGGCTTGCGGGCCCGGGCTCGAGGGCGGGAGCTCCCACGCAGCCCGGGGGAGTAGCTTCCCGGCGTCGGGGCGTCCTCCCGCTCCTCAGCTGCTCCAGAGCTTCGAGATCTCCGGCCCGCCCCCCACACCACCATTCAGATGGGGAAACTGAGGCCCGGAGTGTGGCAGTGACTCGGCCAAGGTCACCCTGCATGCGGGGACTGGAGCCCAGATGTGTCACCTCCACCTGGGCGGTGCCAGGAACAGCACAGGTGGGAAGGAGAGAGGTGCGCTCGGAGCCAGCACCCCTGCCCGGCCAGCGCCCCTCACTCACCACCTCTAGCTTCCGCGAGCGGTCCTCGACTTCACAGGCGACGCCACCTCTGCGCACCTGGCCGCGTCCCTCAGGGCGCCCAGCCCCGAGACCCCTGCCACCACCGATCCAGGCCGGGCGCCCCCTCCGCGCCTCCGCCGCAGCTACCTCCACCGCCTAGCGGGCTGCTCCGGGACCCGGAGCCGGAGCCGGGAAGGCTGGGCGGGCGGCAAGTCGCGCTCCTGCGGCCCGCTCCCCGGGGCCCTAGCGCCGCCCCTCCCGCCCCGCCCCGCTCCGCCCCGCCCCGCCCAGCCCAGCCCTCTGAGGTGCGACTCCCCTCTTCCCCTCCTTCCACCCCACCGACTCGGCCTGCGGTCTTCTGGCGGGTCCCCTCTCTTCCCTCCGCCTGTGCCTCACTCTCTGCTGCCTCGTTGTCTACCTCTGTTTCCTCTTCATCTATACATCTTTGGGTCGGTCCCTAAACCCTTCTGCTTTCTATTTCGCTCAGCTTCTTCATGTCGCCCCATCTATCTCATCCCCCCCTTTCTCTATTCCTCCCATTACCCCCATTTTAAATCTGTCTTTGTGATTCTGTCCCCATAACTGACGCCACTTCCCACCTCCCCAGCCTGTTTCCTTTCAGACCTAGATACAGCACCCTCTATGGCCCATCTTCCCAGCTTCTCAGCCCCAGTAACTAGAATAACTGTGGACCTTGGTAGAATTTAGGCAGTGAGCACTGAAGTAGGTTGTCACCTCCCCAGCAGCCTGGAGCCATCATGCCCTGACTTAACTGGTGAGCCAGCAACAGCAAGGGCAGTGATGCGAGTCTCTTGGGCTTCGGTTCCTCATCTTTACACTGAACTAAACGCCATTCAGATCGAGCTCAGCAGAGCCCCGTGGCAGCCACCAGTATGCACTGGAATCACATGAGGTGCTGTTAAAAGTCAAGATTTCCACATTCTGGTGCCCCCTCCCCAGTGTAGGGCGGGGAAATTGTGGGCTTGGAAACAGGACTGATAACAAGCACCCTTCACACTCCCAACAATTTTGAAACAAAACCACACTTGGAAAAATGCTGGCCTGGGTTTTCAGCAAAGTTTCCTTGAGTTCCAAGTACCCCACCCCTTCAACCAGGGTGGTTCCACTTTCATCGGTCTTTTATGTCAAGGTTCTGTGTTTAGATTTCTGCTGAAGGAAGTCAGAAATGTGCTGATGTGAGCCCACCCCAACCAAGGTTCTGTGAAATGCAGAGCTGCAGGTGGCCTGGTTCGGGGACATTTCCTGTCCCCCAGTGGGCAGGCTCAGAGTGTGGGAGGTCAGGTGACCAAGGAGACAAACCCTCCTTGGCTGCTCCTGTCCCTCCACTTGGCCTCATGGACCACAGAGAATTCCCCTGACCTTGTAGCTGCTCTTGTGCTGAGGTGGGGGCAGGGGGCACGGAGTGAGTCCTGGCGACTGGCATCAGGCAGGGTATTGCCTGCCCTGTGAGCGCGTGTGCTAGGAAGGTGGCTATAGCCCAGCCTGTGGGAAAGCAGGAAACAAACTGTGTGGGTGAGAGAGAGAGAGAAAAGAGAAAGGCTAAGATTACTGTGTGGGTGGATATGAAAAAGAAAGAAATAAGGAAAAGGAAGGAGGACAGAAAGTGGTTCGGTCTGTATGTGGGTGTGTGACAGTGGGCGTGTAAGAGTGGATATGCCTGCAGAAGAAAATGTGTGCATGCAAGAGAGATTTCAAAAGTGTAGGTGATCAAGAGAAAATGGAGAAAAGAACATACTTTTAACCCGGATCTAAGGAGGGAATCTGTGTGCTTGTGTGTTTCAGGTAGGACCGCAGCTATGTATACAAATCTGATACATGTCAAAGTGAGGCACGCATGGGTCAGGGTGTCTGTAGGAGGCTGTGTGCCACTGTATACCTCATGCATGGATGTGTGGGTGTCTGAGGGTGTGCACACGTGTGCATGTGTGTACATATAGAAGTATACACATGTGAGTGTTTTCATAAGAACATGGTGTGTATATACCATGTGTGTTTACACATGTGTCTACAGAGGGTATGAGCATGTATGTGTGAGCGCACATGTGAGGTTTATGTGAACCCATGAGCCCTGCTCCTACACGTTACCTTCTAATTACGCTCCCTATGGTGTGGAGGAGTGGGAGGAGCAGTGGGTGGAGGAGTGGGTGGTACTCTGCCTCTCTATCTGCCCTCTCTACCACAAGCCTGAGGAGCAGGGGCCTTGTCTTTGGCCCAGTGACTGCTCTCAGCTCTTATCATGAGCATGAGTTTCTCTGCCTCAACTAGATAGACATGGCCAGGGTCAGGGCTCACCTGCCAAGCCAGATCCACACCGCCATCCTCACCCAAGAGGCTCAGATAGTAGTGTCCATTAGAGTTGGCAAGGCCTCCAAATCTTGTAGATATCCCCCAAAACAAGTGGCCTGGAGAGGAGCAAAGGTGGCTCTCCCAAAGCCACAGTGAAGGAGGGGCTGGGTCAGCCGTGGATCTTGGGTCTCCCTGAGTGTCTCCAAGGAGGAGAAAAGATGGCTTGGCAGAATCCCCTGCCATCCTCGGGAGCCTGAACAACCTTTTCACAGCCCCAGGTGGGTGGAAGAACACAGCCTGCTGCCTTGTTTCCATGGAGACAAGGCAGTGCAGAGGATGGTGGAAAGCATGGGCCAGACCTTCCAGAGTTCAAATCTCAGCTCCTCCACCCACAGGCCTGAGACTTTGACAAGTCAGTTAAACTTGTTATGCCTTAGTTTCCTCATCTGTGAAACAGAGATAAGAAATGAACTTCCTAGGGTTATTTAGAGGATGAAATGAAGTAACCCATACAAAGCATTTAGCACAATGCCTGGCAGCTGAACTGAAAGACAGAAGCTCTGGGTTCTAGCTCTAGCTTTGCCACCAACTTACTATGTGACCTTGGACAAATTACTTGCTGCCTCTGGACTTCAGAGTCTCTTACAAGATTACCCACATAATAATCTCAATGAGCCCTTCCAGTTATGACCAGCTGAGGCTGCAGAGAGACAGCTGTAGCGTGGGGCTCGCTTGGTGAGATGTGGACTAGATAGTGCGGGCCGAGGCCTGATTATGAGCCCTATATGATAACTTCCTTCCCAAATATGTTCTCCCAAGTTGGCAGCAGCCTATGGCAGGAACTTGAGCTGCTGCCCACCTCATTTTTCTGCACCCCTGACCCCGCAGTCTGACAAGGACCCATTCTGCCCTGCTTAGCTGGTACTCAGGCCTTAGAGAAGTGGTCCTGGTACCCACCCATCCCAAATGGTGGGTGCCCAAGGCAGAGGATGTCATGACCCATACTTAAAGCTGCCAGGGAGCACTCAAGAGAAGCAGTTATAATTGCAGAAGGATGGGTGTAATTGTCTGAAGATGCTAATAATCCTCAGGCGGTAATGGGAGGAAGCTTTAAAAGGAAGCCCTAATCCACTAATAACCTGGCAGTTCCATAGGCCTCTTCCCTCTGGATCTCCGGGCAAAGAGAAAGGAGTCTGGCCACTCCCTTTCCCAAGGGAGCAGAAAGGCCACTGTGGGCTCTGACTCAAGATCACCAGATTTCTACTCTTCTGCAAGACTCAGCTTCCTTCCTGTGTTCACCTCTGAGAAGTCTTCCCTGCCCATTCTATCCTCCTGAGATGACTGCCTCCCCTGTCCCCAGAAATGTTCAAGACAGAACTGGATAACCATCTGGCTGGACACTTAAGAGAGTAATGAACAAGACGGTGAGGCAAGAAGGACACAATCGTAGTCTCAGGTCCAACACTGACTAGGTGACTTTGGACCAGGGACTTCATTCTCTGAGCCTCAGTTGCCTCACTGTACAATGAATAGAGTACCTGCCTTGAAAGGCTCCAGTAAGATCAAAAGATTGAGATACTGTGTAATGACTTAGCTCTGTGTGACAAGCCAAGAAGATTCAGCAAATGTAGCCCTTCTTCTCTCCTCTCCATCCATGGTCTCTCACTCCAGGTGTCAGCAAACAATGCCCTCTCCTTATAAATCCAGAACACAGTGGGAGCTAAGGGCAAAGCCCCATATTAAAAAAACTGTGATTGAATCATGGCTTAGCAGCTTGCTAGTCATAAGTCTTGGACAAGTCACTTATATTCTTTGAGCCTCAGTCTTCTTATCTGTATATTGGAGATAATAACAATATATGCCTCATGGGGATCATTATGAGATTACATGAAATGGTATGTGTAAAGCTCTTAGCACAGTGGGATTGGCACATAAGAGTTTAACAAATAATAACTGTTGTATTATTGAGCTGATGGTAAACATTTTAATTATCAACATCTTCACATGCTTATCTTGATTACTCTTAAATTTCCAAAACACTGTCCCGTCTAAGGTCATGGCAACTTCACAACAGCTCTGTGAGGTATAAAAATATAACTCATATTTTTATTTTATTTTCTCAGATGAAGAAATTGAAGGTCACCCAGGAGAAGGGATTTTGCTGGGGTTTGGCTAGTCAGCATCAGGTCCAGAACCAGCACCCATGTCTCCTGACTCCCAGCCATGGTCTGTGAGTGGGAAGGGGGCAGATCCTGGGCTTTTAGGCTCTAGGGGAATTGAATTTGGGCTGAGTCTGGTGTGAGGGCCCACTTCCAAGTTTAAGGTTGTTAGGCCCTCCTGGGGTCCTCCCTCTTCCTGTCCTAGATTCATTGAAGGCCCCTCCTTGCTCCTACCCAGCTCCCTGCTTGACCCAAGCATGGGGGGCGGGGAGAAGGTGGCTATGAGGGGTGGTTAAAGCCTGAAAAGAATTATTTCTGAGAAGAGAGTGGGCAAGATGGCTGGTAAGATGCCAACCAGGGCGTCATTGACGCCTGCAGAGAAGTGAAATGTTCCTTCAGTTTCCTGACGCACAAGCCCTCCCAGGCCTATGTCCCCCTCATGCCCTGAGCCCCCAGGATCTGCTGGCAGCCGTTCCTGTCTGAGTGGGCGTGGCTCAGCTCACGTCCTCCCATCTGGACCCGCTTCGGCGTTTCCATGGGCCCGGCTGTGGAGGTGATTCAGTATGGGTTTCCTTGACCTGTTCTGCTGTGCCGACTCCTGCCTCCTGAGAGCAAATTATCATCATTCCTTCCTTCCTTCCTTCTATTGGTGCAGTGCACATGGAGCTCTCCCCTACATACTGTCATTAGGTCCTCACTGCAGCCCAGGTGACCCGGCTCCTGCCTCTGTCATCTCTAACAGTTGGGAAACCAAGGCGTGGGTGAGGAATGTGGGCCCAAATCGGCCACCGACAGGCCAAGTGACCTGGACAGTTCTTCCTCACTCTGGGTCTCAGTTTCCCCACCTGTATAATTAAGAGGTCCAATTAAGATCTAAGGCTTCAGTCTCCACCTCATAAGCTCCATGAGGGCAGCAACCATGTCTGCTTTGCCCAGTGCCGGGTGCCCAGCAGCCTCAAGTAGCTGGCATTTAATACGTTCGACCAGGCAGCCCCACCCCATCAGTTGCTCACACTCCATGGTCATTCGTTGCCACGAAAGATTAAAAGGCAGACAAGAGTGAGAGATGGACTTTTTTCAACCAAGCATGATAACGTGGCTTTCTCTCACTGCCTTCTCACCTGCTCTCTTTGGAAGAGGGAAGAGCGGGCTTAGATGTGGTCTAGCTGGAGCTGCACATAGCTCACAGCCTCCCCTGTGTCTCCACAGCTGTTGATCTGGGCATGCCCGTGCGACTGTGACAGACCATTATGCATCACGGGAAAATGTGGTCAGGAAGCCCTGTGTGAAGAACCTGTAGAGTCCCCTATGACTCTGGCAGTCCAGGAGAAAAGGGACATAAGCTTACCTGGTTTCTGGGGAATCCTGGACACAGGGCTGGCTGTCATCACCTGCTGGGCCTTCACCACGTCCCAGTCCTGGCTGGCCCTGTCGTCATGCTGGGGCCCCCTTCGTGGCTCCCTGGAGCAGCTGGGTGGCTGGATGCCCAGGGCTTTGGGCAGCTTTGGTGCTCCTTGGGTGTCTCTGCAGGCTGAGTTGTCCCCACTCCTGCTGACCACCCTGTCCTTCTCCAAGTCCATGAGCCCTGCCTCTCCCTGCAGGCCCTCCTCGCCGCCACTCTCCTCAGCTTCCAAGGCCAGACACCTGTAGCTCCCATCAGGGATCCGGAAGGCACAAGGGGTAGGTCTGCCTTCGCTGGGTCCAAGGACCGGGGGTTGGAGGTGGGGGCCCAGCATGGTGCTGCCTCTCCTTGGCAGCACTGCAGAGAAGCTGGGGCCTGGGCTGGTGCTGGGGCCACCTGTGTGAGCCCTGGTCTCTGCTTCTCTCTGGGCCTCCTCTGGCTCTCTGCAGCTTTGCCTTCTTTAGCTGACTCACAGAGGTGGGGCGAGGTCCAACTGCGGGGCCTTCCTGGGCTGGGTGGGGTGGTGGGCCCCCAAACCCTCCTTCTGGTCAGTGGGCCCTCTTCAAGATGCTTTATCTATACAGGGAGAAAAGAAACAGCATATGAGACAGTTCCTGGGTGTTCTCGGCTGAATTTCTGAGATCCATCCACCTTATGGTTGGCCCTGAGAACTGCTCAGGGTTTGGGGCCCAGGTCCCTCAGATTCACAAGGAAGTCCCAAGCTTCGGTCACTTTACATCCCCAATTTTTGCCATATTGTTTGCCCCTTGACTTTTTATTTCCTTAATGCTTTTCTGTAAATCAACTTTAAATAACTTACTTCTGTTGCTTTAAACTTAAGCAATAAGTGCAGGCAAACCACAAGTATGATCTGCTGTTGTTTTTCCCAATACACGTTAAATAAATATCTAGTATTTAAAAATACTTATCTGGCACCACCTAGAAAGAATTCTTTCACACACCACCAAAGGTACATATGTCACCGTAATCACAGGAATAGTGGGACAGAGGGAGCAAGACTGGGCACAGGGACCCCTGAGAAGGCTGTGCACCAAGGGAGATGGTGTAGCAATGTGCTACACCACATGACAGGCTTTGAGCTAGAATCCCAAGCTCCGCCACTTGTGTGCTGGGCAGCAGTCATGTGACCTCTCTGAGCCTTGACTGCTCCATCTGTAAAGTGAGTACTGTAATATCTCCAATGTAGTGTGTTGCATTGAAGATTAAGTGAGAGAATGCAGGTAGAGGACTTAGCATAGTTCCTGAGACATAACTTAATACATGCTGGCTATTCTTTCCTTCTACAAAAATTTCTTGAGTTTCAGTCACAATTCAGACAAGATAAAGAGTATGGGGGATACAGTGAGGATAAAGAAGATATGGTACTCTGGCTCATGAAGCCTTAAAATCCGGTGGGAGAAGGGAGCTGTGAATGATAACAGGGATAATAATAATAATAACAATATAATTACTTAGAAACGATAACTATGATGATAATCCAGGAGAGGAGATGAAGGCTTCCTATAGGGATGAGAGGAGGGGAAGGATAGGAGAGAAACTTGGGCAGAAGAATTGGCTGGGCTGGGAGGCAGATGGAGAGTGGGTGTGGAGGAAGGGGGAGGAGTCTAGGATGCAGCTCTGGTGACAGTGTGGTTTCCTGATTTCGTTAATAGAGATCAGGAATAAATGGGAAGGAGCAGGTGTTCAGGGGAGCGGGGAGATGAGTTAGAGTCGGGATTTTGGAGAGAGATGAGAACAATCATCTCCCCTTGGGGGCCTGAGGAGCACTGGAGAGTTCCAGGCTGGAGACAAAGGTTTGAAAATCACTTGTGGAGGCACAGGGTGGAGGTGGACAAGATGCCCCAAGATGGGCAGGTAGCACTTAAGACAGGGCCAATAGCCAGTTACACTCAGGAGAAAACCTTGAAATTTGCAGATCTTGATTGCATCTGTACTCAACCAGCCATGTGAACTCCGGTGCGTGTGAACTCTCTGAATCTCATTTACCTGATTGCAAATGGGGAGAGAAGACCCCCCTCCCCCGCCCCGCCACACACACACACACACACAGACATTGTGCAAGTCAGTGGATATTAGTGACCTCAGGGCCTGTACTGACCTCAGCTGCTGTGGTACTTGGCCCAGAGGCAACGCCCCCAGCCCAGGCAGCGTCGGGCACCCCACCCCCACCCCAACAGGCTGGGTCAAGGCCTCCAGTTCTGGTTGGAGCTGGGACAGGAGAGTCTAATAGGGAAAAGGAAAGATAAGCACATAACCAGGTCCTGAGGCAAATCAGTGCCAACCAAGGGAAGGATCAGAAAGATAACAGGCACCTGTTACAGCAGCCTCAGTGACGGGGAAGTCAGCACGAAGAAGCCAACCTCTTCCTGGAGAAGAACAGGTGCTCATAAGATTGAACACCTATTCCGTGCTGGGTTATTCACTTAGGTCATCAAAATAAATCCTCTCAACCACCCTGTGAGAGAGATACAGTTATTCCATTTCAGAGGCGAGAAAGCTGAGGCTCAGGTCAGCAAAGTGACTCCGGGCCTGTCACACAGCTAGTAAGCGACAGAGCCAGCATCTGACCCCAGCTCTGACACTTTGATCATGATGGTGGGCATAGAGACATACAAGAGATGGCTCCAGGGCCTCATTCTTCTCCAAATTTTTTCACTCACCAGCTGCTGCCAGATTTCTGCCATTAATGTTTCAAAGAATCTTAGAATCTCACAAAGGGCCAGTAGAATTATGAAGAGCCCTAAATGGCTGTGTGACCTTGGGCAGATGCCTTCTGCACTTTGGAGTCAGTTTGCCAAAAGGCACAATGGCAGGGTTGAGCCAGAGGATGCTGGCGGCGGCGGTGGGGTGGGGGAGTTGTCCAGCCTTGGCACCACTCTGGTTCACATTGCAGGATGCCATGATTCTAAGCACTTGGAGTCCCCAACCCCGCTGCCGGCACCACCACAGGGCCAGATGGCTGGAGGTAGGAGTGGGCATGGGGAGCAGGGCTCCCTTTTACACCCCGCAGGGGCCTCATTTTGCTCTATCCCTGCTTCTGTTTTGCTGTATTTGATGGTGGCCACGGTTTCCAGGAAAGAAGAGAGAGGCGGAAAAGTTAACTTTCCGCCACCCACACAAATATTTTTGGCCGGCGTTGTCTTCATGCTGCCAAGCCAGGCGGGAGGGGTTGGCAGGAGCACTCCGATTTAAGTCTCCCTCCCAAGGAGAGAGGACTCCCAACACAGCCCGGGGTCCTGGGCAGGCCCCATATGGGCCTGACGCCTGGAACACCCACCCTGCTCAGGAGCCGAGGGTGAGGCGGGGGTGGGATGTTGGGACCCATAACAATCGTGGCAGCTGCCACTTTCCGCTGAGCATTCGCGAGTGCTAGGCCAAGCCTTTTACCTAACGCTCCCTGTGGAGCAGGTGTGCGATTGCTGGCTACATATGGGGAAACTGAGGCACAGAGAGGTTAAATTCTGCATCCAGAGTCCCATGTATGGTGAGTATAGTACAAGAAGCGATTTGAGCTGCTGGGCCCTGTGCTCTTACCCACTGCTCTCAGTGGCTGCAGACTGACTCTGGGGACCTCCACCTCCGCTGAGGTTGCATGCTCAGACACAGCACATCAATCTGTATGGGCACATCTTCACTGTGGGCAGCAGAGGGCTCACTCTGGCCTCAGTAGAAACACGAGGGGGGTCCTCTAGTGCCAGCTCCCCCACATCCACATCCCTCATCTGCCCATAGGCTCTAGACACTGAGCCTTGGCAGGCAGGGCTGATCGAATCCAGCCAGCGCACCGTTCTCATCTCAGAGAGGGGACTCTGAGCCCAGAATGGGGAAGGGCTCACCCAGGTGGCACAGCAAGTCGGACACAGGCCAGGTACCTGGTGCTCCAGCTTTTCACATAAGCCCTGCTACTCCTGAGCAGTCAGCCTCACCTCCCCTGATCTTCCGTGAGTCCCTCCTCTGACCTTCCATGAGTCTGAGCAGGGCCCCGGGACCGGAGGCCTGAGGGGCTAGAAGCAGGAAGACCAGGCAGAAGGCAGGAGGCTGAAACAAGGGCTGGCACGCAAGGATCCCTATGAGAGGAGCATATTAGAGCAATTTCCTCAGCACCTGGCACAGTGCCAGCCACATAATAACAATAACGATGATAATGGCTGATGTTTATGAAGTGTTTACTACGTCAGGTGCTATTCCAGACACTTAGCGTGCATCATTTGATCCTCATCATAACCCTATAAGGAGGGTGCTATTATTAACACCATTTTACAGATAGGAAATCCAGCTTACGTGACTTGCCAAGCTCACACAGCCAGTAAGTGACTGAGTCAGGGTTCATATCCTGATAGTCTAGCTCTAAATATCACGCTTGTCTGTAAGGCTGTACTGCCTCAATAGTTTAAGTAGTTACTGAATCGAATGAGTGAACGAGGAAAGAGAAAGGATGAGAGGATGGGAGGATAAAAGGGAGAAAGGGAGGAGATTATCTCTAATGCTTGGTACATTGCCTGGCACACAGTCGTCACTCGATAAATATTTATCAAGTGGAATAATGAATGTGGGGTGACTGTGGCATTAACTGTGTATGTAGCCTAGGGACAAAAATGAAGTTACCATGGGAAAGGGGTAACTCAGAACTGGTCCAGACGGCTCAAGGTGCACTACTGACCCCACACCATCTTTAAGGGCAGAATTTGAGCTGAGAGTATGTTCCTGCCTAGTGCTTCTCTCCCATGAAGGGGACGGGAGCCAAGGTGAAGGTCTCTTCCCCACGGTTCCAAAGGGGGAATCCCAAGCTCCTCCAACCTCCAGAACTGGTGAGTGTGAGGAGGTCTGGCTTTCGCAATTACCATTTTTTGCGTTCTTAGAAGAGTCGCTTTCTTTTAGTGGGCCTCAGTTTCCCCTACTGAAAAGGGCCTTGGGCAGAGTGGTTGGTGAGACTGATGGCAAACAAGGTTGAAACTATTCCTGAATCTTCTTAGTATTTCCCAGCGGGCAGAGTCAGTCCCACAGGGATGTGACCCCACGTTACCAGCCCCTCCTTCCGGTCCTACAGGACAAACTGACCAATCCTGGCCTCTCTCCTTCCAGCCTCAGCCTCCAGCCATCACTGTCCTGGCTACCCAGACTGCTCTCACCTCTTTCCCTTTCTCCCTACTTCATTTCCTCCCTCGGTTCCTGTCTACCTCCTTGGGGGCAGAAGGGGCCAGTGTTGGATCAGCATCATGTGAAGCTGAGGAGAGCTCTAGAAGGGTCAGGAAACCATCTCTTGGCAAGAGGTAGCTGTGAAGGGCTGGTAAAAACTCTCCAAGCTGGGATGCTAGGTGATCTCAAGAGGGATGACTGTCAACCAGGCCTCAGTTTAGCCTCATAATAGCTGGATAACTTTGGACCACTCACTCATCTCACTGAATTTCAGTTGTCTTCTCGGTAGAATGGAGACTCAGACTCAGTCATTCACTTATTCATTCATTCATTCATTCATTCAACACGTATTCACTGACTGTCAGTAATGTGCCATTCGCTAGTTTAAGTGCTGGTGGTACACAGTGAACAAAAGAGAAAGAAACCCTGCCCACGTGAAGCTCATCTGTTGGGGTGGATCAATAAATAAACAAGAAGGTATGTCAGATCATGATAAATGCAATGGAAAAATAATTAAACAGGAAAAGGGACCGGGGAGTGTGGTGTATCATTAGGTCAGAGAAAACAGTGGTATTATGGAAAACTTTGACAGATGCCATCCTGTGTTTTGTACGGCATACGTACTTCGAGTTCATTATTATATTAACTTCTCATATGCAATTATAAATACATAAAATCAGTAAATCCCTAGGAGACATATTTCTTATGCTAATATCCTGATTATTCAGTTGCTCATCATTTTAGAAGTTTCATGTTCCACTATGAATGAATAGTGGAACATGTCTACCATTTAAGACTGAGTATTTTTTTATGATCCGGTATATGAAAATATGATTTCACACATTAATATTCTTTCTTTGAGAACATTCTTTCCTAAGTTCATTTAATTGATAGAGTGTCTCCTCAATGTAAAACACATACTATACAATGAGTTTGAGGATAATAATAATGATATCATATAGTTGTGAGGATTAAATAAGTTAACGTGTATAATTACTAAAAAAGATACAACTTTACCATTGTAATTGTTTCTTTTGTTAAGGGGTGATTAAGGATATAATCAGAACAAGAGCAACAGCTTATTGAACATTGGCTATGTAGTGGACACTGTATGGTACATTATATCAGGTATGATCTTGTTTATTCCCCCAAAATAACCTTATGAGGCAGGCACCTACAACTATCTTCATTTAACATGGGAAAATGGAGGCTCAGGAGGGTAATCTCTGTAGGAAAACAATCAAGTCAGGACCTGATGGGTGCCTGGGACCTGGGCATCACTGGGGAGATTCTCTGAGGGACTGAAGTGAGGCCATTTTTCATAGCCCAAAGAACTCTTCATTCTGGCCCTGGCTCTACCATCCTCTGTGATCTTGGCCATGTCTCTCCACTCCTGGGCTTCGGTGACCACCAACCACACAATTATAGGACTGGGCTTGGGGTCTCTAAGTGCCCTTCCACTTCTGGATTGTTCATGAGTCCTGGCACCCAGCATATAAGGGGACTTGAGCCTATTCCAAGTGGATGCCCTGAATCCAGCCTGCTCTCAAAATCAGCCAAATCCCCTGCACGTCACATCTATTTCTGCCCTGCTAGGATTATAACTACATGGGCCAGAGAACCAGCTTCAGCAGAACTGGAGAGACTGAAGTCATGGCTATAAATACAAGGTCAAGGCTGGCTGGGGTCGGGCGGAGGGTGTGTCAGGGCCAAAGCCAGTCTGAGAAAAAAATCCCAGGGGTCCTGCATGCAGTCTGGCCTCTTCCTGGACACATAAGAAAACAGAGACCCAGAGGGGCAGGCTCATGTCCAAGGCTACAGGGTGGTGAGGGTTAGAGGTGAGCCTGGGATACAGCCTCTTGGCTCTGAGAAGAGGCTGCTTCTCAAGCCACCTATTTCCCACACTCACAAGACTCTTTCACCCAGCCCCGAGGGGTCAAACTGGCCTTGCCTTGTTTGGACAAGAGTAAGATATTATGATTTAAGTTTATAAAATAAAACTCTACTGATAACATACTGCTTTTCATCTGTTGGGTATATTGGGGTTCTCCAAATTTTCATTTGGGAAAGGGTTCTATGACTAAAAATTCAGAAAATTGCTAACATATCTACCTCTTACTCAATAAGACACCCTGTTCACCGTGCAGACTGGCCCAGCCATGTGCCGGAGCCATCATACTGACCCAGCAGCCAACTGTGTGAATCATGTCCCAACTTCGCACTCAGTGACATCACTCCAGTGGCTTGAAATTGGCCGTGGCGGGAGTTGTTACGCCATGGAGATGGGCAAATGCTACAAAGCCATGCTTTTCCTCCCCCCACCTCCCTGGAGAACCAGTTACTAAACATTTACCAGCACGCTACTGGGTTAAGTCCTTGGCTAGTGAATCCCTACCATGCCTGCTTCCTGGCTGTCTGAACTTGGGCCAGTTATTTTACCTCTATGAGTCTCTACTTTTCCCTCTGGAAAGTGGGAACCATAACCACACCTGCATCATGGCTACTGTGAGTGCTAAATGAGCTTGTGCCCCTAAGGGTCAGCACGGCAGTTCCCGCATTTGCCTGCATATTAGATCACCCAAGGATTTTTCATACATTTTAAAACTCTGGCCACACTGCAGACCATTCAATCACAACCTCCGGGGGCACCAATATATTTTTAAATTCACCAGGTGACTCTAGTGTGCAGATAGGTTTGGAAGCCACTGGCTTACATTGCCTGCCTCTTTGCAAGCCCTCGGCAGCTGTCCAGGAACCAAAGAAAGATAGAGGGCAGTGCAGACTCCTCTTGATTTAACTCTTGGGGTTTCATGAAAACAAATTTGTATTAAAAGAGTGATGGGGATATTTTCGTTTATTTGTTTGCTCTGTGTAAAGGCCTAATCTGCCTCAAGCACGCATGAGGTGCTGCCTTCAGGGACCACAGGAGGAGGGGCCTTTGCCTTCTCCCTTCCAGATGTGCACCTGGCCACTCCACACACTCCAGGGCAGATGGGCCACAGGCTTATAAACCCCAAGGAGGCCTCACTTCATATGGTGCTCAGATGGCTGGCTGGGAGATGGAAAGACCTCATCCTGGTCTCTCCCTCCCCCTCCTAGAGAGAGTTAAGCTGGCTCTTCTCAATCCACAGGCCGAAGACTCACAAGCCTGGCTCAGCCTGGGAGACATCAAGCTGCTGGCTTGGAAGACTCAGATTAAGAACGGAAGTATCAACTCTGATGACAAGGGCTTGGGGCCTCAGCCTAGCTTTCCCCTGGACCCCCACTACCAGCAATCAATGATGAAAATAATCATAATAGCAGCTAACATGTATTGCATTATACCATAGTAAGCACCTTAAAGGCAGTCTAATATAGAACTGTGCTGTCCAGTGTGGTGGCCACTAGCCCATGTGCTACCGAGCACTTGAAATGTGGCAAGTACAAATTGAGACATGCCAGAAATAGAGAATACACACCAGATTTCAAAGACTTAGTGCCCAAAGAAGAATATAAAATATCTCATTAATAACTTTCTTTAGATTTATTCCATGTTAAAATGATGCCGGTTTAGATTTATACAAATGTATTATTAGAATAAATTTCACAGTTCCCTTTTTTTTTTTTTTTTTCACTTTTTTAGTGCGGCTGCTAGAAAATTAAGAATCACATATGTGCTTGCATTTATTTCGATGGCCAGCGCTGGCATAGAGGTCAGGACGGTATGCTCTCCAGTGCTGCATCCCGGGCTTTGAATTGTATGCTGTATTCTGCCACTTACCAGCTGTGGAGACCTTGGGCAAGTTATATAAGTCTCTGTGCTTTGGTTTCCTCATCTGTCAAACTAGGATAATAGTAGTACCTACCTCTCGTGGCTTTGGTGTGGATTTGAAGTGCCTGGCACAGAGAAAGCACTCGGTAAAGTCAACTATCGGGGGACCTTTTGGAACTTGGCTAAGTGATTTTATTGGATCATCTCATGCCTCAATAGGTCTTGAGGTCCCTGTCACTGGTGGTGAACTAGCAGAGCCTGGGAAACTCCATGGCAGGCTACCCTAGCGTGAGATCAAAAACTGAATGTGGGTGGGGAAGGCACTGGCTGAAATGGTCTTTGAAGATGGCTCCCAGCATTGACCTGTGCTACGCTGCTGTCTGCCCCTTGCTTGGTGTTCTCCACTGTTCCTCTCTTTCTTACCATATTCTCCTTTCCTTTCCCAAATTTTCCCTCAATACAACTGAATGTAAAACACACCTATAGGTGCCGCTGGGGGCCAACATGAGGCAGGACACTGTGGGGAGAACAGAATGAAAACAGATGTGGCTCCTGCCTTCAAGGTGTCTAGTGTGGGGAGAAGGGCCTAAGACAGGAGCTCGAACATCTATAACATAAGGTGGGGGGAGACAAGGGTCACGAGAAGCAACGATTTCCCTAAGCCTCGATTTCCCCATCTGCAAAATGGGGCCAATAATAGCACCATCTCCTAGGCATTGTTGTGAGGATTAAACGAGATGATGCGGGAGAAACATTGGCCTGGTGCCAGGCACGTGGATGGGCTGAGGAAAGCGTTGGTCATTATTCTGGTTCCACAAGGGCTGGCACAGTGTCAGTTTTGCTCACCATTCTTTCATTCGGCACGCAACTTTAAGCTCAGGGGAGGACTTTGATATGTATTTCAGTTAGTTCCACCCTCTGCTGGAAGGACTCTCAGGGAGTGACAAAGCCAAGATAAAAGAAAATAGTAATCACCACCTCCCCACCCCCACCCCCACCGCCACCACCACCACCATGCATACAGGATGAAATAAATAATGAAAGGGAAAAATGTTTTGTCAACAGTTATCCAAAGCCGTTATTAAGGACGCTCAGGACACACTTGTTGAGGCAATGGCTGGCAAGACAAACAAGTGTGAGGGTGTGAGACTCTGGACATGCAAGGTCTAGGAGTTAGAGGTCCGGTCTCAGGAGTCGGGGCAGGTGCGGAAAGGGAGCTATGGCAGAAGACACTGAAAGAGGAGGCCGGAGAGCCCTGAGCCTAACTCTGCAGAGGCAATGGTTTGTCCAACCCCATCCCCTGTCCCTCCTCGCCACTGAAACCTTGGCTGTGACTGTGGGCAGGTCACTTCCCTCCTCTGGGCCTGAGAAAAGGGCAGCATCGTGTTGCTGCTTCCCCTGGCAGGGACAGCAGGGGAGATGAGGCTGAGCCGGGCGCCCTCGGAGACAGTGTGGGGCAGTGGTCAGCCAATGGGTTCTGCACGCCAGAGGCCCGCTTTGCAGTGGCCACTGAACAAACTGCGTGACCTTGAATGAGTTTTTTTCATCTTTCCGAGCCTTTTTTTCCACCTGCAAACAAGGGCTAATTACAGTGCCCACCTCCTAGGGCCGTTGTGAAGATTAAACAAGTTCACCAAGTAAAGAGCTTAGAGCTCAGTGGTATGTGCTCAGTGCACAGTAGGTGTTGTGGTGACTGCAGTGAGGGGCTGTGCTAGTGTCAGTTTTGGGAGGAGGGGAGTGAGGAGGTCGAGCTAGAAGGAACCACAGAAACGCTGCGTCCTAGCACCTGCCCCCCAGCTTGGAGCTCCTGTGCCATGCGTGTCTCTGCGTGTGTGTGTGTATGTCTGTATAGGTGTCTATATGTATCCATGTGTGTCTGTGTATATGTGTGTATGTGCACGTTTGACTGTGTGTGCCTATGCGTGTGTCTGCATGCCTGTGCGTAGCTGTGTGTCTGTATCCGTGCACATATGTGCACGTGTGTACGCATTCACACACACATGTGGCGGGGGTTGTCAGAGTCTGCCTGCAGAGCTGCCAGGAGTGGCCCAGGAGGTGGCTCAGCCAGGCCAAACGATCCCAGCACTTCAAGCTCCAGGCTTTTCTCTGACTCTGTTTGCTTTCTTTCTCTCCTTTCCAGTTCCCCTTTAACCAGTTCCTGCTTCTCGTGAGCGGAGGCAGGAGGGAGGCCCTGGCAGGGTAGGTACAGGGCCCTCCCCTTCCCCGCTCCCCACACAGTTTCCCACCTTCTGGCCTCCATCCTCCAGCCCCTGCCTCACTGCCACGTTGGCCCCACACGGGCCCCTTCGCCTCTCCGAGCTGTAGCTTCCTGGTTTCCTCCAGTAGGAAACCATCCACCAGTCCTGCTGGCAATGATGATGGATAACAGAATCACTGCCCGTCCATACCTGGGAACCGGGGCACAGCATTGCCCCAGGAGGTGTTTGGTAGTGTTTGTAGGGAGCTATGAAACCAGTTCCTGGGGGAGAAGCCCTCCCGGGCACCCCAGAGCCTCTGGTCTCTGGCTTTAACACCTACAAAGGCTATGGCTCTGACTGGGGACTAGAAGGACTATTTGAGGGGAGGAATTTGAGGGGCTAGAGCCTCTGGGGTCAGCCAGGGCCAGGCTTCAGCCCTCCAGGTTCCCCATTAAGCTAGGTAGCACTTACTGACCGCCTATACTATGTGCCAGGATCTTTAGGTTGGCTCATTTAATCCCCACAGCCACCTTATGGAGTAGGTGCTATCTTTTCCCCAATTCTATAAATGAGGACACTGAGACTCAGAGGGGTTAAGTAACCTTCTTGAAGTTACACAGCCTGTGGGGGCAGGGCTGGGGCTGGAACTGAGGCCTGAGAAAGAGTTGGTGCTGTTCCCTCACCTCAGGGCCCATCACTCAGTGACTCATTCTCCCTTATGTAAAGCAGAGAGGACACTCTCTCCGTAAGTCGGCAGAGTTATTGACAGGCCAGATGCCTCTGACTTACTATTTATCAAGTGCCAGACACTGTGTGCCAGGGCTTGTGTACCATCATCTTCTGAATCTTACAGATCAGAGAAGAAGAGCTGAGAGAGATGCCATGAGCTGGCAAGGTCCCATGGCCGCAGCAGAAGCGGAGCACAGGTCCACCTGACCTCTCTTTATTCTTTTTCTTTGTCCCTAACCCAACAGCAAACTTTAGTTTTCTTTTGCCCGAAGTCATTATTGTTACCAGTAGACCTGGATGAGAACTACAGGTAAACCGCTTTGTCACCATTCCACATTCTGCCTTTACCAAGCCCAGGACAAAGAAATTGAGGTGAAATCTAAGGAAGTGGTGCCCCAGGGCATCCCTGTGGGTGAGTGAGCTAAGTCTACTAGAATCCTCAGCCTCCATCTGAACCTGCGACTTAGCCCACCAAGCGTGACATATTTAAGGGGACCATGGCCATATGAACAGTTTCATTTTCTAAATGAGAACGTTTCATCAGAAAGAGATTCCTCTTTAAGCCCACATCCTTCCCACTAAACAGTGCCACCTCCCACTCGCTGGGCAGGCAGATCTCTCTACAATGACATCCACAAAGCTGCTCAGCTCATAAAGCTGGTATCTGTTTGCCCTTGGCCTTGGGTGTAGCTGCAGGACCCACAAGGCCAGCTAGGATGTGATAAGCAAGGAATATGCCCCTGACCCTAGCCAGATGCTTCCCCAGGATTTGAAACAACTTTGAACCTCGGTCCAAGGAGTGTGGATGACTTTGTGTGGCCATCCTAGCTTCAGAGAACCTGACCTTACAACTCACAGGGTTCTTCTCCCCCGCACCAACCTGGGAAGGCACCGTTCCAGAGGAACAAGAACCCTCTCTAAGTAGACAGATATTGCCCTATTCTAAGACAGAGCTAGAGAATTATTTCAACCTCACCGAGGACAATATCCCCTGGGGTTGGCGGGGACATTGGGCCCCAAAAGGGCAAGGAGCTTGCCCTGGGCTCTTTCTTTGCACCTACTGTCTCCTGAAGAAGGGGCTATGAATCCCCACTCCAGGATGCCAACCACATCCTTGAGCCAAAGTTTGGTGCCCTCTGCCTATTGCAGGTGGGACAAGAAAGCTGCACATCCTGCAGGGCCGTGCTTGCCTAGAGAGTTGCGGATGAGACAAGTCACCAGTGAAGACCCACAGATAAACAATCATTGGCGTGAGTAACAATAAGCCCAACAGAGAACCATTCAGTGAGGGGGAGGCATGCAGGGGCATGTTCTCAACGACGCTAGCTCCAACTAGCCCAGGCTGGAGATGTGACCAAGGGGCTCTGCTGAGGGCCTCCCCACTCCTACTTCCTACTTCCTCCCAGTGCACCCCTCCCAGGCCAATCCTAGGTTGGCACCTAAAACGCAGCCGAAGGGCCAGGGAGCCGAGGATGAATGACAGGAAAGGCTGAAGCCAGGGTGGCCCCTTGCTTACCCACCCACCGTGGCAATTCAAAGCAAGACTGACGCCAGACAAAGCACTTGAAAATGTTAGTCAGGAAACAATCTCTTTCCCAAACTCCTTGCCTTTGACCTTGGGCACCCAGCCCTGATCTGGGATGGGCTGATCTTTTTCCCAGTTCTGCCTTTTCCATCCTTGGTCCCTTCCCACACAGCACACACAGAACATGTACACACACACACACACACACACAAACTCTGAGGGGATAACTGAGCTTTTCACTCTAATCACAGAATTACAGGGCTGCTAATTTGGGGGGACCAATAGATGGTCTACACAGCAGATCATATCTTCCGGTCCTAGAAAGCCAGAACCAACACTGCTATGAGGATTTAAAATGATAGCAGCATAAAGAGAGCCTGGTGCCCAAATAGATGGGACCCTGGAGATATTCTACGGGTCTCCAGTCTTTGTTCGTTTGGGTAGTTTATACTTTTATTTAAATCCACTCACTGGTTTGCTGTGCTGTTATATATTTTTCCCCAATGTAGGTGAGAATAACATGCAATCCTTGTTAAATGAAAACTGGCAGTCCGCGGGGCACCATCTCATGAGATGCCAGAGCAGCACGCGCCGCACTTTGGGAAATGCTATCTTGGCTCAACCTTGCCATTGTGAGAATGGGGAAACTGAGGCTTGGAGACAGGAGGAGACCTGTCCCAAATCCACAGCGAGGCAGTAGCATGGCCACCACCAGAACCCAGAGCCCAGCTTGCAGCCGGGCTTGCTCCTTGAAAAACAAGACCCAAGACTCAGGTCCCCGTGAGGCCCCTGGGGTGACCCTACTTGCCACAGAATCAGAGTGCAGCTTCCAGCCTTTTCCCCAAGGATGAGCCCTCATCCCAGTAATCTTCTGACCCCTCCGAGTCTGGACGACCCCCCTACTGTCTCCCTGATGCCGTGGGCAAGCTGTCCCCCTCCCGGGCTTGATTCTCTCACCTTCTAGGGCTATCATGAACATGCCATGCTCCTGGAGGTGAACATTCTGAAAAGGTGAAAACAGAGGAGGGAGAAGAGATTATTATTATCAGCCTCTTGCTCTCTGCCTCAGCCTTTCTCTCTGAGAAATGGGTAGAAGTTTGGCAGGTGTGAGAAGACCGAACTGGGCTGGAGGAAAAGGAAGGTGGGAGGATGGTGACCACAGAGGAGTCGCAGCATAGAAGGGCCACCACCAATTCAGCTGGCGAGTCTCCTCATCCCAGAGGACACTCCCAGGAGGCAGCCAGCAGACTCCTAGGCTCTGGGTGACAGGACTCGGGCCCCAGGAGGCTGAGGGGGAGGCCGATTCAAGCCTGTGAGTGGGACACTCCACTGACCCGCAGACTCACTTACACGTTCACACACACACACACTTATCCATGCAACGTGTGCACACACAGAACTCAGACATTCGCTCATACGCTTTGACACACTCTCACTTGTACAGATGCAAAAGACCCCAACCCTTCCTGAGGGGGACCCCTCACACACACACAGACACACACACAGACACACACTCTGTGGCACAAGGTGGGGCCAGCCTGCATCTCTTCTCCCCCAAGCCCCAAGCCCCTAGCCCCAAGCCCCAGGCTTGGCGGCGTCTCTGTCCCGCTGCCTGGAGACACATGTGGTTTCAGTTAGCAGCAGAGCGGGCATTTCCGTCCCAGACAGCCGGGCCCTGCCAGGGCCCCGGCCCCACCGACACCCGCAAGAAGGGCCACCTCATTCTCCACCCCTCCACTGGTCATCCGGGGGCCCCGGAGACCCCTCTGCCTTGGAAGACCCAGCTCTCCTCTTCCAAGGCCGCCCCCTCACCTGGAGCCAGAGTCTGCACCCACTCTCGCAGAGCCCGACTGTGCCCGGGCTCCGGCCACAGCTGCCCGCCTGCCTCCTCGCTCTCGCTCTGTCTCCAGCAGGCTGAGTGGGATGGGAGGAGGGCAGGGTGTCAGGGGGGCGGGAGGGAGGGAGGGGAGGGGGCGTGTGGAAATGAAACTTTAATAACAGAGCCCCTTTTGTTTCCGAGCATATGGGATATTTCATACATACTGAAGACATTAGCCGTCTATATTTTTAAGGGCTCGGGCTAAAGGATGAATAAATACAGCCCATGTTCTGCTCGGCACACACGCACATGCAGAGTGCTGACTTCTGGAGCATTTCAAAACCCAAAGAAAAAGCCCCCAGTGACACCGGACACTTAAAAATAAATATGTTTCCAAAACCTCAGGCTAGCCTTGCTCCCTCTATCAGCCACCTGGAAGGCTTGAGTGTCCTTTTCTCCCACCACCCTCCCTCCATGCCTTCTGCCCTCAGCTCTAAAGCAGGAAAAAGCAAGCCCCTAGAATCCAGCCCCCACCAATCCCAATTTTCTCTCCCAGGAGTCCCACTCCCCAGCAGGATCCTAGAGTGTCAGAATTCCCAAAGAGCTTAAAAAAATCTTTGTTCTCCTCATTTCAGAGGCAGAGGACCAAAGGCCCAGAAAGGAGCAGGGACTTGCCTGAGGTCACACAGCAAATCAGGATCTTGAGCCAAGGGGCAGTGCCTTCTTCTTTCAACAGGAGGGATCCCTCACTTCTCCACCTCAGGGTTGGGGGTGGGGAGGTCCAGAAGAAGGGACAAGGTGTGGTCTGGGAGAGTGCCCGCCTGCCTTTCCCACTAGAAGGCTGCTCTGGGCACCCCCCACCCCAACTCTGGGCACCCATCCAGGGGAGACGTCAGCAAAACTGGGAACTGGGCCGGCCCCAGGAAATCCCCTTCAGGCCGGCAGATCCCAACAGGCCTGGAGGCCTCAGGTGCGGGAGCCTCCCTCCTTGACAGCTTGGCTCCAGGTCCCTTGTGTTCGCCATCTGTCCTCTGGGAGGGAAAACAGAAGCCGGGAGAGAGCCTTGGTCAAGCTGATGGCAGCGAGATGATGGCAGAGCGGAAAACTGTGCTCACTGGCATGCTTGGCTGTCCAGTTCCCCCTGGTCAGAGCCTTCCTCCTGGGCTGCAGTTTCCCGCTTTGGCACCCCCAGCAGTGGCCGCAGCTCCCCGTTTCTGTTAGAGTTTTGTCCTTTCTCAGTCTAACGATCCATTGAGTTTAGTTAGCATAGTTCTTTATATACAGTAAGTACCCATAATAAATGTGAACGACTTATGATGATGATGTTGACTGAGTTTGTGCCGCACACCAAGCCCAGTGCAAGCACAGCAGCTGCATCAGTTACCACGAGACAAGCCTCGCCCTCCCCGAGCTCATGGTAGAGAAAGAGCCTCCCTCTCTGCAGATCTCTTCTCCCCATTAGGGGGGAAACCGAGGCTCGGAGAGGTGTAGACACTTCCCTGGACCACATTGGTGGTAAGTAACGGGGCTGGTTCTCCAACCAGGACTTCCTGATGCCAAAGTCAGTGCTCAGAACCTTCTGGGGGCTCACTTACTGCTTGGCCCCAGCCCTGGTCCCAAGACTGCCAGCACTGTGTTACCAGTGAGTGTCTCTACGTTTAGTGAGAGTAGGCAGGCAGAGCACCCCAAACCCTCCATGAAAAAGGGGCTTTGATGCAGGAGCTGGAAAATTAGGTTCTTGGCCTCCTTCCTCCACTAACAGCTGTGTGAGATCCTCTCTTTAAGGACGCAGTTTTTCTCCAATGCAAAGTGGAGATAACCGCTTCACCGAATAATGGCTATTATGTGATGTAAAGGATGAGGGGGCTTCACCAAGTGTGCGGTGATAGCCCTGTCTGGAATTTCATGTCGTGGATGGATCCTGGCGTTAAATCCTGTCTGGGTTCCAACAGGTCCTGATTGGCCTCCTTGCCAGTGGGTGCCCCTCGGTATAAGCTGCAGCAGTCCCCAGAGTCAGCTTCCTGAAGAAGCCCTTGCTTCTCATCGCCCTTCCCCTATGCAGTGATCTGAAAGCAGCTCCCCACTGCCCTGGGGGCAGCCAACAAATTAGAGTGGCGTTCAAGACCCCTGGAACCTGATCCTCCCCTGAGCTCCCCCTCCTTCCCAACTCAGACTCTCTACCCATGTCAGTCTTGCATCCTTAGGCCTCCAGGAAGCCTTCCTGCCCCCAAGTAAACTGAGCCGCCACCACATCACCTGTCCATCACTCTCCTTCCTATCGCCAGCTAACTGATGAGGCGGGTCCTTCAGCTTTGGTGCATAAACTTGCTACTCTTTAGTGGTGACAACTCAGAGACCTTTGTAGAATGGGGCTTCGTATGAGTTCCTGGAAGGAACCAGGTAAAGGAGAGGTTATTGTCTGCTAATTGTTTCATAAGATAATAATAAAAGAGCCATTCGTGGAGCACGTACTCTGTGCCAGGCACCATGCTAGTGTTTCACATGCATCACCTGACTACCTGACAACTGTACAAGGCTGGTAGAAAGGCTATGCCATTTACCTGAAGCCCGCCCCCAGCACCGCATGAACTTGGCAGAGCCCATATTCGAGCATGGCCAGCCTGGCTCCAGTTCATGCTCTTAACTGGCTTTTAGGTCAGTATTTTCTATCCCCGGGAACGGTGTGAGCCCCTGGAAGGGTGAGATTCCAGAAGGCCCTGACCAGACTTCCCATTCTCTCCATATTGGAGCTGAGCACAGTGCTTTGTTCTTAATTGGCATTAATGAATATTTGCAGGAATGAACACCAGACTGGTCCTGGTGAGATTGTCTGATGAAAGGAAGCAGTGGTGGTGGTGGTGACAGTGACGGTGGTGGTGCTGGTGCTCCTGGTGGTGGTGGTGGTGACAGTGATGGTGGTGGTGCTGGTGCTGCTGGTGCTGGTGCTGGTGGTGTGTGTATGAATGTGCACACACACTCTGCTTCCTCAGCCTGGCAAGCCCTGCCTGGCCCATGTGGCACTCATGGCCATGAGTGCCACCTGCAGGGCAGAGGGCACTCACAGGTGTGTGCCCCCACTGCTAATGAGCATGAGGTTTTTGCCCTGTTCTGTTTCCAGTGGCCTGATTTACCCCTTCTTAGGCACCCTTATGGTCCCCTGCTCCCAGGATGTCACTATATTGATGGACACAGCACACTCCAGCCCTGGGCTCACAGACACTCCTGTGGAGGTGAGGGGTGGGTTCTTGAGCAACAGAATAGGAGATGATAAATGCAGACTTAAAGAAACAGAAAACCCCAAAGCCCACTGCCCAGCCATCGTCAGCTTAGCAGAAGCCACAAGAAGACAGCAGGAATGATCTTGATTCCCAAGGAGGGCACACTAAGACATGGCCCTCGGTTCCCAAACCCTCACTATCACAGCCAGGCTCTCCTGCTAGGGATCAGAATGTAAAGAGAAGTCATGGAGTTACCACTCTCACCGACTCCACCAGCTGGGCACTTGGCTGAGCCAACTGGGTGTACAAATTGGGTATAAAAGTCATACACCACTTTCTTTCTCTTTCTGGCCTCTATGTGCTTATTCAGGTCTTGAATGAAAAGGGGTCTTGAGACAAGGCAGGAGGTGGCAGCCCCTTCTGGGCCCCCACCCCCTGCTCATCAGGACACTGGTGACCAGGCCCCATCTCTCCAGGGGCCTCAGATAGGCACCCTGGCTGTGGACCACAGGCCCAGACACTGTCATCTCTGGCAGAGCAACCTTCACCAGGGCCCCTGCTGACACATGAGCCGTCCTGATCAGATCACTGGTAATTGAGTTGCTTTGGGGGGTAAATTCCATCCAGATGTGAAGGGCGGGGTGGACTTCCTGAGCAGAGGCAGGGTACTGATACATGGGGGCCATGCAGCCAACTTGCCAAGCACTCAGGAGGTCTGAGATAGAACATCGTCTTCTGAAAAAGCCAAAGGTAGAATTTCAGGTCCAGCATATCTGAGTCCAATCTCCTTAGTGGGAAGATGGGGAAACTGAGATCAAGAAAGCCTGGAGGGCAGAAGAGACTGGTCCAGCAACAATAACTGATGGATCCCAGCTCTCCTGCCTGGCCAGATCTCTTATGTATAGTGATTTTTAGATGGAAGTAGGCAGGACAGCCCCTGCCCCAGAAGTTCCCATCAAGCCTTGGATTAGCAGATCAGGAGTGGGGGTCAGAGAGTAAGGAATCTGCTGGTGGGGGAAGCTCTAATCACCTCCAGCTTAAACCCCAAACCAGAGGGAGCTCTGTGTTCCATTTGCAGGGATTGTGGGGGCAGGGAGAGAAGGTTCCAAGGGAAACCCATTAAGGCATGTCCCTCTCTGCTGCCCTCCTTGGCACATCGTGGGCGAGTCTGTGGCCTGGGCCTATGTCCCCAGGAGAGGCCCCTCTACGCTTCTCTCCTTTGACCTCCTCCGGGCTACATACCTTCCTGGCTCCTTTGGACTGACTTACTGGAAGACAGGAAGAGGCCAGCCAGCCCCAGGGAGGTGGGGGGGAGGGCACATGAGAACTTGGAGAGAATGAGAGGAAATGAGGGGGGGAGTGGGCTAGGGTGGGGGGAGATTAAGAAGGGAATTTTTTTCCTTCTGCCTCATGTTTTGGCTGCCTTAGTGTGAACATGTCTAGGTGCCTTATCGCGAAGGCCAGCACAGTCTGCACGAGAAAGAAAATAGTGTCTGCAGTGGGAAAAATTACATCTAGATAAAATATCCCTTTGGAATGGCATTGTGGGTCTCTTACCAGCAGTAGACTAGGCTTCACATATCTCTTGTCTGACCATCCCCGGGCCCCCGGCCCCCTCTTTCTCCTCCCCTTCCCCTGTCCCCCTACCCTGTTGCCTCCCCCAGAAAGTGGACTGGGCTGAAACTGTCTGGGAAGTCAGGAGATCCAAGTTCTAGTCCTGTCTCTGTCACTGGTGCTGTGTGACCTGGGCCAAATCCCTTCTCCTTTCTGGGTCTCAGTTTCCCCTCAGTTAAGGGCAGGGAAAGATGAATGGGCCAGATGGTTTTTAAAGATCCTTGCAGCATTAATGCTTGGTGATGCTGACATTTTTGTGCTTTGTGTTTCTATATGTTGTGAAATTTTCCAACCTCCATTCAAAAGCTATCACATGCTAAATGTCTCAGATCACAAAAGTGCAAATCTCCTTCATTGCCATTGGACAAATGAAGCTCTTGCCTGAACCCCAGGTAAAGCTACCTAACCCAGAATTTGTGCAGCTGAGAGGGGGTCCTTCCCAGCTCCCACCTCAGAAGTGCCGGAAGAACACAAAACTTGCAAATTTTTACAATCTAGGGGTGTGCACATCATGGGCGCCGTGGGTGGAGGTTGTGACATGGCCACAGGACCCCCGGCTCAGCCACTGCTTTGCTGTGTGAACTTGGAAGAGGCTTTGCCTTTTCTCAGCCTTAATTTTATCATCCGAAAAAAAATCAGAGGGATAGCATTCACCATTCCCGCTGCACTAACCACCAGGTTGTTGAGAGAGAAACTGAGTGGGAAATAGGAAAGTGCTCTGCAAACGGTAAGAGCTTATCATTACTAGCATGGAGAACTTGGATTCCCAAATGTGAGACCTGGGAGGGCTTTTAGAGACTAAGTCTTCCTCCCGCAGTTGGGGAAACCGAGGCCCAGAGGAATGGGAAGGGACTTGGCAAAGGTCACACGGTAAGATGGCGGCAGAAACAGGAGCAAAGAAGAGAGCTGGGGAGGCGGTGGGACCCCCTTCTCTGGTCGTATTCAAAAGTAAGAGATGTCATCTGTCAAGAAGACCTATTCGTAGGCTGGGGAAGACTTGTTGATGTTTAGGGATTCTGCCCCGCTTGGGGATTCGATATGAGCCTTCTGAGATACTCAGAGTCTGGGCTTTCCCCTCTTCCAGCCTTCCAGCCCTACGGAGCTGGCATGGGGAGAAAGGCCTTTTGTGTAGCAGCCGAGCCCCAACTCTGACCCATGTTTTTTTCCTAAAGACCTTCCCCCCGCAGAGAAGCCCCAGCTGCCCACCCCCAGCCCCACCCAGCCAGCTCCCTTGCTGCCTTCCACACCACCCTCAAGCCACGCATCTTGGCCTGCTCACGGGATTCCACAGAGCACCTCTGTCCTCTGGCTGTCTGGGTGGCAGGGTGTGGGCAAACACATATGTGAGAGTCTGCAGGCTGGAGAACAGGGCCAGGCGGGGAACTTCCCTTCTCTCAGCAAGGACAGCCCCTACGCCATACCTAAGTTCACCGATCACCTCGTTTTGTCCAGCTTTGTCATTCCAGAGCCATGCACTGCCCGAGCTGGCAGCCCCTAAAGGCCATGGTTGACACGTATGCAGTTCCAGGACCACCATCCCACTGCTCCCACACTGCCTGTTTTCCCACTGAACCCAGACACTGCCTCAGAATTCTTCTCATCACAGGACCCCAGCCAGTGCAGACTTGGGCTAGCCAGCACCGATCGGTCAGAACAGGCAGACACATTTTTACCGATAAGAATAGGCCAAGCCGCTTGCAGTACATAAAGTAGAACTAAGGCCAGACAGGAGAGGAGACTCACTCGAAGCCATAGCAAATTAAGGACTGAGCAGGGAACAGAGCCCAGATCTTAAGGGCTCTTCCTGCAACTCCTACTGGCTAAGCATCCGCAGGAAAGGAACTTCTCTCATTGCCCTGGTTCTATCCTTGCCTCTCCCGGCATTCCCCACGTGCAACCTTTTCCTGCTCGTTGTCTGGACATAGTACGCAAGTCAGGGCCACCCCAGACAGTGTCTCCAGTTCCAGGCCCTAAGCTGGTTTCCCTGCAAATGAGGAAGCCAGAAAGCGAGCCCTAAGAAATACAGTTCATAGAAATGGGTCTATTCGAAGCTATCTTCATGGCCGACAAACCCCTGAAGGACTGCGTTGGGGCAGAGGGGAGACCTTTGTTAAGAAGGCCAAAGTGAATCTCCAGAGATAGAAGAAGGAATCTACAGAGATGGAATGCTACGGGAAGGCCTCTGTTCGGTCTAAGGAAGGGCTTTCTCACGGTCAGTGCTGCCCAGCAGTGGAAAGAGATACCTTGGGAGGCAGTGAGTGCCCCGTCACTGGAGAAGTGCAAGCAAGTTTCTGATTCCCACATGGGGTGGGCGGGGACTGGGGGAGGTTCAGAGGAGATGCCCTCAAAAGCCCTTTTGTGTCCTGAGAGGGTGTGATTTGGGCAAACACACTCAGTCACTCACGCTCACAAGCCACAGTTCCTCAAACACAAGCCCCTCTGTCCTCCAAGAGCAGGGTCAGACTTTATCCCTGAGGCGTGTCCTCAGTCCCTCAGGCTCAGGGGTGGAAGGGGGAAGGGTGCTCAGAACTCCAAAATCGCTGCCCTGGACTCTCTGGCCCTCAGGACCCAGCCCCAAAGCCTCCTCCTCCTCCTCCAGGGAGCCTTTCAGAATTTCCCCAACTGCGGTGCTCTGCCCCCTCTTCGAACTCCCACACTCGTGTGTTTTGTTGACCTAATTCTACCTTGAATCAGAACAGCCTTTCTCGAGATTATTTTTGGTGGCCTGGAGATACCGCTTGCAAACATCTAATCCCATAGTACTGAGAAAGCTGTTCTTTTAAAACCTGTCTTTCGTCCCCCATGGATAGGGTGACCAGATTTAGCAAATAAAAGCACAGGATGCCCAATTAAATTTGAATTTCAGATAAACAACATATAACTTTTTTTTCACTCTAAGTATGGCCTATGCAATGCAATATTCAGGACAAACTTGTACTAAAATATTATTCATTGTTTATCTGAAATTTAAATGAACTGGGCATCTTGTGTTTTTATCTGGCAGCTCTAATCAAGGAAGAAGTTTTAATTGGGTGCTAGCCTGCCTTTCTCTCACACTTGCTAATCCCTCTCTCTCTTTTTAAATCAAAGAAAAAGTAAATCTCAGGGTCTAGGTAGAATTTAACAGTGTTTTGTTTTTATTGTATTTATTTACGTGGTTCTTCTGTACGGCAAGGGACACAAGTCTTCCATTTACAGTAACAATGTAAAGTTCCTTTTTAAAGAAATGCATTCAAGTGCTAGGAAGTGAGGCAATTTAAATAAAATATGTTATATAAGCAAAATCACAGGCTAAACACAGATATGACAAAAAAAAGAAAAGGTGGAACCCAGGACAGACAGCATGAGGCTACCTGAGAGGTTGTTTCTCCTTTCCCACCTGTGAGCTCCTAGGGGCAGTGTCCCTTCCTGGTCTTGGTTCCCTGTCCACACAGGAACGGTGGCTGGAATTCTCCAGCCCCCAAGGCAGCCCCAGGGGAAGCGCAGAGGTTCTGCTGGCTGTGTGTGTTGCAATTCTGGGGGAAAGGTTTCAGCCCGTCCTCCATCACTGAGATCCCCGGAGCCCTTTTATACAAAACAGCCTCCTCAGCCCGGGCTCAACTTCAGAGAGGCTGTTTCTGAGGAGGCAGCCGCCAGGGACTTCTCAATGCATTTCCAAGTCAAATCCAAACCTTTTCGGCTCTGCCAGGAAACCACCCCCCCTTCCCACTCTGGCTGCCTCTCCAGAGTCAGGGCCTCAAGGCCACGGCCTCCCAGACGCCCCACCCCAGACTCCCTGCCCAGACCTCAGTGGTGCCCCCACCCCATGCCTGGCACTCTCCTCCTATCTGTCCCCCGCCCCCTCCAGTCTGAGAAGAGAGCCTTGCAGTTAGAGTCAGGGAGCTGGGAGAGGAGCAGAGAAGGGTCTATCTAATTCCTTGGATCGCATGAGGGCCCAGCCCCTCCTTGGAACATGACTGGGTGGGGACCTGCATGAGCAAGTCTACTGCACACGAGCCCACTCCCTTTATCCTCAGCAGCAACAACGATAGGAGCTATTCTTCTTGAGATTCTCTGCGGATCAGGCTCTGTGCTAAGTACTGTCCCAGATCTTCTCATTTCACCCACACAAAGACCCCCTGAGATGGGAGTCGTCATTATCCTATTTTAGAGAAGAGAACGTTGAAGTGCAGAGATGCTGAGTCACTTGACCAAGATCACACAGGGACACAGCCCAGGATTCGAACCCAGGTAGGATGATTGCAGACACCCTCACGGAATCTCTTGCCTCAGCTGCAGGGTGTCGGCGCCAGAGAGGTTCTAGGAAGCCAGGTGGGGAAACGGCGAGATGAACAATCAAAGGCTGCCAAGCTCCATTCGATCCCAGCAGAAACCCCCCCTTGCCGCCTCCCGCAGCGTCTGCTCACCACCAGAGAAGGAGCGCACTGTCTTTTCCCTGTGTGGCCTGGGGCAGCCCCTTGCCCTCTCTGGGCCTCTGTGTCCTCTTCTGGGCTCTATCACAGAGGTCTTTGGCCAGACTGTGATGGTCCCACGGGCCCCTCCAGGAGCCTGCCGTCCCAGCTGGAGTGGAGCCAAGGGAGCACATGGGGGGAGGGGGAGGCCTGGGGACCATCTCAGCGTGACTCCCCTCTGATCCGCAGCAAAGATGCTTCTCCCCAGGGCGGAGGCAGGCTCGGCCCAGACATCAAAGGGCCTGCTCCACTGGCGCTTTCATGGGAGCCTTGTAAAGTAATAGGAAACATGAGGACGACACTGTGCCCCAGCCCAAAGCGCAAGACTTGGGAAAATGAAAAGAAGAAACTCTTGGCAGCCCTCGACACGGGCTTTGGCTGAACTCAAGCCCCTCACAGCTGCCGGCAGCCTGTCCTCTCCCCACCGGCTGCTCGCAGCCACCCTGGAGCATGCCACAGGGCTGGGACCTCTCCTCACAGCAAAGGAACGTGTCCACTGGGGCCCCCTTCTCTCACACTCCAGGGAGCACCAGAGCTGGGAGCTCATGGAGACTCGGAGCGAGCCCTCATTTGAAGATGCTTGAGTTGTCTCAGACCTCGAGACTGTAGAACTCATCATCAAATATCTTACTCTCTCCATCCCTGTCAAACGCATCAAGAGCACTTGGCCCGACAATAGAGGCCTGTCACTCCCTTGCTCAAAACTTTTCCCAGGGGTCAGTTTGGTGACGTCTAGTGAATATTGGGTACATATACCCTTTGACCCAGCAATATCACTTCTAGGAATTTATCTGACACATGTACCAGCCCGTGTGTTCAAAAGTGGATGAACAAGGACATACTCATTGCAAGATTGTTTGTGGAAGCAAAAGGCTAGAAAAAAAATGTCCCTATCCATCAGGAGGGACTGAGTAATGAAGTGCTGAGCATCCATACAGCTGGATGGCATGTAGATGTAAAATCAATACTAAAAGATGATCTACAAAGCATACAACGCAGCAGAATAGTGTGTCGGGTATGCTCCCACTGGGTACAAAAAGGTTTAGATACATTGAACAACTACAGCCTAGAATATCTCTTCAAGGATATGAAAGACCTGGCAATAGCCAGGGAGAGAACTGGAGAAAGGGGGAGAGAGATTTATTTTTTACCCAGCAAAAAAATTTATTTTTTACTCAGTTGTACTATTTGCTTTAGACAACAACAACAACAACAACAAAACGATGAGTGTGCAATATTTTTTTAATGTCAACAATAAATGTGAAAACTTAAAAAAAAATGCTTCCTTACTCTAGAAGATAAAGTCCAAAGGCCTCAGTCTGCCTTTCTGGCCCCAGAAGTTCCTGCGACTGCCACCCCAGCCTCCTCCTCTCTGTCCCCTTCCGGCTCCCCACCCCGCACCTCTGTCACAGGGTGCAGGTGGGGGTGTCCTCCCTCTTTCTCTTTCTCTTTCTCTCCTTCTCTTCTCTCTATCTCTCTCTCTCACACACACACACACACACACACACACACACACAGGGAGATAGAGATCCCCTCCTGTTCGGACTCCCATAGTCCTTTGTCTGGGACCTCTGTGTATACTTAAGACCTACTTTGTTTAAGGATTGTCACAAAGCCTCCTTCCTTTGTGGTCCTGGGTCCTGGGGCCTCATCCCCTGGACCCAAGGGCCTGGCAACATGTGAGACCCCTTTTTCTTGGGGCTGACTATAGGGGAGTTCTCTCCTCTTAAACACACTTCCCCCGAGCTTCAGGGACTGGGGTTGCACAAATAGGTGAGAGTTCCAAGCACAGCATGTAGAGCCAGAAACTCACCAAGGGGCCCTTCCACAACCTGCATCACTCCACCCCCAGGGGACACCTGAGAGTGGAAAATCATGTACTGAGGTGGGGCTGATGGCCAGGCTGGCTGGAGAGAGGAAGCCTGGTCCTCCCATCCCAGACCTGGGGCCTCATCCCCTGGACCCAAGGGCCTGGCATCCACCTCCATTGGGCTTTGAGAAAAGTGTGTGTGGGGGGAGGGGGCGGTGGTATCTGTACCAGGCCTAACAAAGCCCCATGAAGCTGGCCTTCCCAAGAATGCAAAAAAACCCCTAGATTTTACAGCCTTTTCTTTTAAAGAGAAAACGGAGGCCCAGTGACTTGTCCCAAGTCATACAGAAACTATGGAGGAGACAGGACTGGAACAAGGGAATTCAACTTTGTTTCCAGGGGCCGTTTTGCACAGTGGTTAGAAACCAGGGACTTAGGGTCACCTGGTTTGCTGTGTGACCTTAGACAAACCTACCTGACCTTTCTGAATTTGCATCTAGAGTTTCATGATTATTAATATTCTAATAGCTTAATATTCCAAAGTTCCACCCACCCATCCTTCCATTCATGCAGCTGTCCATTTAGCTACCCATTTATCTCCCTACCATCCAGCACCCATTATCCACACATCCTTTCACTCAACCATCCACTCATCCTCCCATCCATCCACCCATCCATGCACACACATACATCTACTGGTCCACCCACTCATCTGTTTAACAAATATCTCTTGGATTTTTACTATATGCAGATACTCCAGTGAACGTGACAGACCGCGGCTGCCCTCTCAGAGCTCACGGCTCGAAGGTGCACAATATCACGAAATAACTCCACAAAGGAGAACATAAAGTACTGTAATCAGAGAAGCCCCAGTTCTAATAGTGCTGTACTTCCAGTGTGCGATGGGGGTTGGGGGCCAGGTATTAGGGCAGGTTTCCCTGAGAAACCTTGAGCTGAGACCTGAAAGAGGAGGAAGCAGTTAACTGGAAGATGAGAAATTGGGGTGGAAAGTGAACCTACAGATTGTGGTTTAGGAGGTTCCTGCCTGAAGCACTCACTGGTTCTGCCACGGTGTGATTGATTCTAACCTCTGTGATTTGAGGATTTGCCTGAGCACATCACAGTTCTGGTCTCAGCTGCCCCACCCCAGACAGAGATGGCTGGTACAGCTAGAGTTCCCTTTCTCCCTTCTCCATTTTTCAGCCTCTGCCAGGCACTCACCTCTGCCAGCCTGGCATAGTGGCCTGCAGTTGCCCCATAAGCCAGGGAGCTTGAAGCCGATGTGTCCCAAGAACCTTCAGAGCCTGGTACCTCTGCCCACTCGGCAGTGTACCTGTCTGGGGGTAGCAGAGCTACTAGGGCCTCTTGGCTCCACCCTCCATGGGGCCTCATTAATGACACCAGGAGACCTTTGCCCAGCTCAGGGCCTCCCGTGGCTCCTCTGAGACCAACCTTGGCAGAGTCCCCAGGATCACCCCACCCCTGTCAGGCCCTCCTTCCAGAAAGAATCTGAGGGATAGTGAGAGTTCATGCAGTTCTCTCACAACTCAGATTGGTCTGCCCCTCATTGGTGCTGGGGCTCACAGATGCATCCCAGCCTCCATACCCTGGCTACAGCTATGCCCACTTCCTAGAATTCTCCCCTCTCTTCTCTCACCCTTTTAAAAGCCTGCTCGAGTTCCTGCTTGCCAAAGCCTTCACTTGTTAGGTGCCCCATTCCCTTCCTCATCCAAGGCAGTGAATGCAGCTGGCAGGAGAGCTTGCATTTTGGAGGAACCGTCCTGGGTTTCAGTAAGCCTTGATAGATAATATTGTCTACCTTACTGGGTTATCAGGAAGAATAAATAAGAGGAAGCAAATAGAGTGCCTGATGCGCACAAACACCCGCTCCATTGGCGCTGCAGTTAGTGTTAGTGCTGCTCCGAGCCCCTGAACTCCAACCCCCTTGGCTGGATCACGCATTCGGAATACAGCACAACCATTAGTTCTCCCGGTGGGCTTGTGCCAGCTCCTCAGAGAAAAGCCCTGGCCTGGGCGTAGGGAGACTCGGCTATTGGGCCCGACTCTGTCCTCACTCCTTGTGTGACCTTGAGCAAGCCGGTCCTCTGAGCATCATGTGACTAGCTGAGTTTTTAGTCCCTTGAGGATGAGAACCCGTGTTCCCTTCCCACCAAGGCCCAGTATTGACCTTGGTGCCAGGCACACAGTAAGTAGGTCCTCAAGGTTGGCTCGAGAGGGCAAAAGAGAGAGAGAAGGAGGAGAAGGAGGGAGAGGGGTGTACAGAAAAGTAAAGGACTCAGCAAAGGACTCTGTGACATGGGGGTGGGATACTGCCTCCTTGAAGTTCAGAGCAGGTCTGAAGAAAACTCTGGGTCTATATGGAAATCAAGACAGTAGTTTACGGCCTGGATTTACAGTGTCTCCAGCTGCCTGAGTCTGGACAAGCCTCTTCTGTTCAACTGTGTACCAAGGGCAGGGTGAGGCCCAGAGGAATTTATGTGGTGAGCACAGGGCGGGGCGCTTCTTCTCGTGACCTCTGTGACCTTGGGCAAGTGACTTCATCTCATCTGTGCAAAGGGACCGATGGTAGTGCCTGGTGTAGGGAGGATTAAACAAGGCCTGGGATGGTCTTGGCACATAGTAAATGATCAATAAGTGTGTTATTAAAATTATTATTGTTCTATTATTATCGTGTGTCTACATATGCTCACGTGTGTGGGAGGGATGAAAGTGTAGGTTTCAGACTGTGTGTGTATGCGCATGTGTGAAGGGAAGAGAATGCTGGGATGCTGTTGGGAGTAGCTGACGTGCGGGTCCGGGTCCAAAGTTGAATGAGAGTGTGTGCATGCGAATGTCATGAAAGGCACTGGTTTTGTGAAGTTCACAGGATTCTTGGGTACCAGGAGCCCTTGAGAGGTCACCTCCAAGTCCATTCCCCTCCTCCAACACTTCTCAGAGTGGTCACAGCTCTTGCTGTGTGGTCACACACCCTCCTCCCCAAGGACCCACGTAGGCCGTCAAGTCTTCCTCAGCAGCAGCCCATGTTAAGGCTGCACTGCTCACCTGAGCCTGGTCTTCCCATGTCCTCCTCGTGGTTACTGCCCTATGCCTGGGGTAAAAGCACAGCCCCATGCCTGAGGTAAAAGCTCAGGAAATGACGTCCTGCCCTGGTGCTTGTCCTAGTACCCACACAAGTTGCAGAAGTCCCTGCCAGCAGGCGGGGTTACAGAGGAGGTGCTGTTGTTCATAGACGGTATGAATTGGAAGAGAACTGTGAAGCCGGCTTCCCCAACTTGCAGATGGGCAAAGTGAGACCCAGACAGGACTTACCCAAGGTCTCCTCGTCTCCTTGGTTCCAGTCCTGAACTTCCCCATCCCGTGGTGCTTGGAAGGAAGGATTTCTGTGCCCGCAGGTGACGCCAGCTGCCCACTGCAGACACTGCCAACCACCTTCCTTCAAAGGTGAGGCCGGGGCATGGTGGACAGCAGGGGCAGGCTCCAGGGTGAGCACATGAGCCGAATTGGGGAAATGAGGAAACAAGGGTCTTCATGTGTGAGTTAAACTGGTTCAGGTTTTCAGGAAGTCTGTTTGATCATATTCTTCCCAAAGACCCCATAAGAGAAACTCTTCGACTGACTGATTTTACTTCTTCGAATTTATCCTAAGGAAATAATTCACATGTGTACAAAGGAGTAGGTACAGAGGTTGAATGCTGCATTGTCCATATTAGGAAATTGTGAAAATCACCCAAAAGCCAGCAACATGGGCCAGCTGCACAATGGAGACACCAGCAGCTGGATGTGGGTCTATATTTCTGAACATGAGTGGAGGAAATTAGGTTACAAAGCCAGACGTACATGATGAGCCCATTTGGGGGAAAAATATGCATACATAACTATTTCTATACATAGACCCAGAATATAAACAACAGAAGAATGTACATGGACATGTTAGCACTTAATCATTCTACATGGTGAGTCGCGAGGTGATGTTTAGTTTTCTTTTTGTTCTTTCTTTTATATATATATTTTTCCTGTTCTCTTTTAATTATTATATGTTTAATATTAAAAGTTATTAGAAAGCCCAGAGATGATGCTATGTGACTCTTTGCCACAACCATGTGCTTGAGAGGAGCATATGAGGCAATTGTTAGGTCTATTTCAGCACCTGCTGGTGGAACACAACCTTCTTGCCCTGAATCTTCCTTCAGACCCACTCCTCCAATCACAAATCTGAGGGCCTCACCTGGATCTCACCAAGCCATGGAGGGCTCAGACCCTATTCACACCTCTCCCTGTGGCTCTGGCCAGAATAACACAAGACGTGGGGAAATGAAACACTTTCCTCTTTGGAGCTGAAAGCTCTTTCCTGGGCAGCTATGTGCCTCTCCCATCAGGACGGGGTGAGCGAGGACCACTATCCCCAATTGTGAACAGAGTCAAGGCCCAGGGAGATGGACCACTGGTCAAAGGTCAACAGCAGAATGAATGTCACTTGAGCCCAATTGCCGAAAAGAAGGAGGCAGAGGCTTGACATCTGGGTGGCTGCCCCCTTGGCCCACTGCCGGCCTTCCCTGCCCCCATCGCAGCTCCCCAAAGGCCAGGAACATCTGGCTGCTGGCCTGGCTCCAGGAGGGGTGAACGGTGGAGGGGCCTCCTTCCGCCAGGCCCAGACGCTGCTGTGGTGCCGAGGCACATCAATCAAGGCTGCAGGGCTGGCTGGTGCTGGGAGGGGAGCTGGCTACTTCCCCACCCCCTCCCCAGACATTCTTGTGTAATGGAATCTTTTTTCCTGTCCATTTATTACCAACCCACAGAGCTCCACCAAGCCCAGTCTGCAGATTCAGACCCCACCAGCCCTGCCTTTTCCGGGGGAAAGGAGTTCCCCAGCGGGGACCTGGAGGAGAACCAGACCCTAACTCTCGCTAGTGTGTCACACCCTGCTCCTCCACCGCTGTTTGCTCGAGGAGCCAGATCTCCATACCTGTGATAACACCACTCTCATTAACATCATGTTAACAGATGAGAAAACTCAGGCTCAGAGGGGTTAAGTCACTTGCTCAGAGTCACACAGCACCATGATGGCAGATTCTGCCTAATCCCTAAATCCAAGCTCTTTCTTTGCTCTTCTCTTATTGAAGAGAAGGGCCAAATCGAGGTTGTCTCACTTGCCTCTTCTCTCAACATCGAACTGGAGATTGTAGTCAGGATAATTAGGCAAGAAAAAGAAATAGAAGGCTGGATCCAGATTGGAAAGGGAAGTAAAACTAATCTCTATTTGCAGATGCCATGATCTTGTATAAGAAAATCCCAAGGAATCCACTAAAAAACTCTTAGAATCAGTAAATGAGTTCAGCAAGTCCGTAGGATGAAACGTCAATAGACAAAAATCAATTGTATTTCTATGTATCTGCAATGAACAATCTGAAAATAAAATTAAGAAAACATTTCCATTCACAATATCATCCTAAAGAAAAACATACGTAAGAATAAATTTAACAAAAGAAATGTAAAACATATCTCTGAAAACTACGAAACATTGTTGAAATAAATTAAAGATCTGAAGAAATGGAAAAACATCATGTGTTCATGGATTGGAAGACTCCATTAACATTATTAAGATGACGATACTCTCCAAACTTATCTACAGATTCCATGCAACCCTGTCACAACCCCAGCTGACATTTTTTGTACAAACTGACAAGCTGATTCTAAAGTTCATATGGCATTTCAAGGGATCTGGAATAGTTGAAACAACCCTGAAAAAAATAGAATAAAGTAAGAGGACTCACGCTTTCCAATTTCAAAACTTACTACAGAGCCAGTGATTAAGGCAGTGTGGTATTGGCACAAGGCTAGACATTTAGATCAATGGAATAGAACTGAGTTCAGAAATAAATCCTTACATCTGTGCTCAACGGATTTTCGACAAAGGTGTCAGGACTCCTCAGTGAGCTTCCCTGTGACTTAGTTTCCCTATCTGTAAAATGGGGGGCATTACAGTAGCCACTTCAGAGGGCTGTTGGGAGGATTAGATTAGCTAATACGTGAAGAGTTTAGCAGAGGGCCTGGTGTGCAATGGCGTTATGTGAGTGGTTCCTCTGCTGCGTGTTTGGCACCCGTAGATGTCAGCCTGGCCATGGTGAGGGCCTGTGAGGCTGCCCATGCTAGGGGGCCTGGGAAGGGATAGGTCCTTGCTGCTTGGACCCCTATGGAGTCATGACTTCTGTTCTCTCCTAGGACTGGGCTCCAGGGTATTTGCAGGCAGCATGGCATTTTCAGACGAGGTTAGCATCTGAATCAGTAGACTGAGCAAAGCAGATTGCCCTGCCCAGTGTGGGTGGGCCTCATCCAATCAGCTGAAGGCCTAAATAGAACAAAAAAAACTCATCGTTCCATGAGTAAGGGAGAATTCTTTCTGCCTGGCTGCATTTGAGCTGAGACATTGGGTTTTTCCTGCCTTCAGACTCAAACTGAAACCTCGGCTCTCCTGGCCTGCCAACTCACCCTGTATATATGCATATGACAGGGTTCTGTGTATATATATATATATATGTGTATCTCCAACTCATTCTTTGTGTATGTGTGCGTGTGTGTGTGTGTGTGTGTGTGTGTGTGTATTAGGTAAGGTACACACACACACACTCCGTTGGTTCTGTTTCTCCATTTCCCTGAAGAACTCTGCCTAATATAGGGCAGGCTGCCAGGAAGGGCAGACTAGAACTCTCAGGCACAGGTGGAATATCTTCTTCAGGAAAACCTCAGCTGTGCTTTTCAGGCTTTCCAGTTGGCTCAGTCAGGGCCTCCCCAATTATGGAGGATAATCTCCCTTACTCAAAGTCAACTGATTATGGACTTTAATCGCATCTACAAGATAGCTTCCCCGTAACACCTAGGTCAGAGTTTGAATAAGTGGGCCCTGCAGCCTAATCAAGCTAGCATATGAAACAGACCATCACAGCATGGCCTGATGCCAAGCCCCTGACTACATATCGGTGAATTTGCTTCTCCAACAATTCCATGAGGAAGATGTTTTTACTCTTTTTTTTTTTTTTTTCTAGAAGAAAACAACTTGCTCAAGGTCACACGGCTGAGAGGGGAAGAGCTGGAGTTTGAGTCCAGGTTGCCTGCAGTGCATACTCCTCCCCACTTTCAGTTTCTGCTTCATGACCTGATCCTTCTCAGCCCTGTACATCCTTCTGTGCTAGATTCTCTTCTCTGCTTTAGAAGCAGGGGGAGGCTTGGAGAGGGTAAGTGGCTGCCCTAGTTGCTCAGCCAGGAAGTGGAGGGCTGTTCCATATCAGCTCAGGCTCCCCTCCTCCCAACAGCCATCTGCTTGCTCTTGGTGACCTCGGCTATCCACCCCCACCAAAGGAAAACGCTAAGCTTTTACACCTGAACACTCTGTGTGGCACAGGCAACCCCTTCTTCCTGGCCTCAGCATTGTCCTGTGCCATGAGTTTGATGTTGGAGGGCCTGGCCTTAGGAGCTCAGGGTGGCATCTGGGGACTCCTGCCTCTATTCTGAGGCTAGTCCCACCCTGGGGGATGTCCCAAGGGCATCCCGTGGGAGATGCCCAACTAGGATTAAATGCCCTCAAAACATGACTCTCCCCAGCCACAGGTTGGACAAGGCCTGAGTTGCCCAGTAGAACAACATGCATTCCTTGGGAAACCAGGGCGCCTTCTGAGACACTAGACCCCTGAAGGGTTTCGGCTGAGCCAAGTCTGCGGCCAATGCTGGCCATGGCCTGGCCCGCCCACCCCTTCCTGTGGGGGCCTCAGTGCCAGGGAGGTGGCCCTGTGAACAAAGCTCTGCTCTGTACTCGGCTGGGGAAAGGGTGGTTCATTCAGCCGCACCTCACACTCGCCGGGATCCAAGGCTCCCCTGCCGTCCCCAACTAACTGGCTCCTTTAGGCATCAGAGGAAACGCACCCCACGCTTAGCGCCCTCCAAACTCCCAGACAGGCCACACCTCAGAGGTCAAGATTCAGGGGCCTGAGGCTGGGGATGGCTCTCCAACAGGGCTAGCCATGAGCACCCAAACCCCGCCTCAGCCAATGTGGCTGCACCTTTGCTCGGGCCCTTTGACCAGGCCTCGGTCCGCGTTTGGTGAAGGAGGACAGGAGGCTGGGCAGCTTGCCCGGTCACATAGTCTGAAAGCAGTAGGGGCGGAACTGCAGTCCAGGGCAACGAGCCTCCAGAGTTCATAGTCTTAACCTCTGAACCAAACTGCCCTTTAGAAAGCCTGCAGTGCTCATGAGTCCAAGGGCTCAGGGCACCCTTCATGGAGTTCAGCGTGCGCCCACACACACACACACACACACACACTACAGACACACACATGCACACCCTCCTCAGCAGCCAAACAACCTGGGAAAGGGCCTGAGGTGTTCCAGGCCCAGTTCCCCATCCTCACCTGGAGAGGGCCTCTGTCTCCTGCATCCCCAGGCTGGGGCAAAGCCTCAGGGTCCCAGCTCAGGGTCTCCTTGGTGTGTGTGTGTGTGTGTGTGGTGGGGGAAAGTCAGTCCAGCCCTGAAGGTGCTCCCCCGCCCCTGCCCCGGGCCCTGCAGGCCTGTAGGTCAGCCGGACCTCCTCCCCCAATCCTCCCAGCACCCACAGGCCCCGGGCCAGGCTTGGCTTCCGGAGCTGCCGCCACCTTGGCCAGCCGCACCACACACATGGTTTCAATCAGCAGCCTGCCTGGATGAATGGTGCCTTGTGAGAGCGCTGCGGGGCTCACCTCCACACAGGACGGGCCAGGTGGGCAGCCTCCAGGAGGCAGAAGTGTGAGGGGACCTCCGGTGGGGGATGGGCTGGGAGAAACAAGACATCGCAACCAGGCCTGTGGACAGAAAAGAGTGGGATCCCAACACTGCCACACGTGGTCTCAGTCTGGGCAACTCACAGAACCTCTCTGGGCCTTGGCTCCACCCTCTGTGTGCGGAGGGGGCAGGTAACAGAGCCCCTTCGGAGGGCTCTGAGGATTCAGTGGTGTCATGCTCAGCACGTAGTGGGGGCCTGGCACACAGTATGCACTTTGTACCTAGAGTCTAACCCAACCTGTCAGGGGCCTGCGGCCAGGGGGCTTACAAACTCGATTTAATGGGGGAAGGGAGAGGACCCCAGCTTGGAGCATTGTGAGTTCATTCGTGAAAGGGGAGAAGGTTGTAATCAACTCTGCGGTTCACACTTCAAAGGCGCCTCACAAAGGGAGCTTTAGAAGCAGACCTCAGCATCATGACGGGAGAAGCCCGACAGGGCCTGGCTTGCCACCCACCTCTATTGCAGCAGGAGGGCGTCAGGTGAGACAGGAAAGTAATAACCAATGTTCATTGAGCACTTACTGGGTGCTGCACTCTGCATTACATGCACCATCTCATTTAATCTTCTTCCTCCTTCTATTAATGTTTCCATTTTAAATATTGCAAAACTATAACTCAGAAAGGGTAAGCAACCAAGCCACAAGCCGCACGGCTGAGGGGAGGCAGAGCTGGGGTCTGAGGCGGCAGGACACGAGCAGCCCGGGCTCTTGCCTCTTCCCCACCTGCTGCGTGAGTGGCAGTTCCTTCTCTGAGGGCCTCCAGTGCATGGGGCTGTTGGGGGCCGTTGCCCTTGCTCGGTCAACTTTCTCACCCCGGCGCTTCCTCAGGCCTGGTCTGGAGTGGGCAAGGACCCATGGTCTCCACCTTGCCTCCCTCCCTGCACCCTGCACAGCCTGGCACAGAAAAGAGGCTCCTAGGCATTTGAGAACAGAGGGGAGGGAGAGAGAAGGTGTTGCATCTCCAGTATGGCAGTCTTGTTACCAAGTGCAGAATCCTTACCCCTTGCATGAGGCCCCAAGGACCCAGCAAAAGCCTCCAGCTCTACCACCTCTCCTCACTCCCACCCTAACCTCCACTCTCCAGGCTAAGACCTCCAGGTTCCCAGCAGCCCTTGGCCCTCTCTCTCTCACCTACAGGCTTCGCTCATGCTTTCACCTGCCTAGAACCCTCTCCTTCACCCTGGCTAACCAGTCCTCCAAGACTCAGCCAAGCACCCCATGCACCAGGACACCCAGTCTGGCCCTCTGGGCTCCAGAGCAACCGCTCCTCACCCCATGCTCCTGGGAGCAGAGTCCTGCAGCCTCATGGGCCTTCCACTGGGCCTGCCCCAAATTCAGAATCTATCTCTGTAGAGGAAGGAGAAGTTTCCTCTCCTCTCTGTTGGAGAGCGGACGCCACCTTTTCAGGCTGGTTTTTTTCTAACTCAGTCATCTGAGTTAGAAAAAACGGCCCCCAACAGGAGGAGAGGGGGAGCTGCACCCACATGGCTACATGGGAGTCATTTGCTGAGTGGGTCACTTCTAGCTCTTAGCCTCTCAGTGGTTCTCTGAGCTCCGCTGAGAGACAATTTCCGGAGGACAGTGTAAAGTCCCTGCTGTCTTCTGCACGGACTAGGGCGTCTCCCTCAAGTTGGGACGGCTCAGTCAAGAACTGGGTGTGCGCATCTCACTGGGTGCCCCTATCGCCTGGACCCCCTTGCTCTTTGGTGTAACAGGTCAGTAAAGGCCATTAGAGAAAGCAGCCCTGTGAAAATAACTATGGATGTGCTCAAAGGTTAAGCCGAAAAAATGTTCGGCGTGGCTTTATGATACTAACAATCTAAAGTAACCCACACGTCCAACAGGTAAATGAAGTATGGAACATTCATAAAACTGAATCCCAAGAAGAATATTTAATGACACCAGGAGATGGTCACAATTTATCTTTTAAAAAAGCAGATCAGGAAACATTATGTTGAAAGAGGGAACCCTCCAGGTAGATAGGTGAAAAAAGCAGGGGGTGTCATGTAAGAGTGTAGACTCGTAAGCCAGTGGGACCATGTCTAAAGGCAGACTCTGCCACCCTATAGCCAGGAGACAATAGACAAGTCACTAAGACTAAAGCCGCCATTGAGTCATCTGTGTAGTGGGGAGGACACTGCCCTTACGATGTGCACCAAGCACTTAGCACAGTGTGATTAGCCCGGACCAAGCAACGAGTAAACATTAGCTTTTATGATTATAAGCACCCAAGTGTGGGCAGTGTTTATCGCTGTGTTAGGAATGATGTTTATCTTAGGTTTGCTTATTTGTAGTTTAAAAAATTTCTGCAATGAATGTGGATTACTTGTGTTAATTAAAAAAAAATAAAAACAAGCATGACTTCGCAAGGAAGCAGCCCAACGGAACCCACTTCTGCCAGTGTGTTGAGGAGGTAGCTTATTAGGATGCATTCATGAGATTTTTCTGGAAGAAAACAATCTGCCCTTGGTACCAGGAGGTTTCCCTGATCGTGCTGGCTGTCTGTGGGCTTCAGCTGTGTGCCTAACCTCAATGTCCAATGCGAGGGGATCATTTAAATAAATGATGACCCAGCTATACAATGTGCATAAAACGTGCAAAGCAGTTCCACCAAAGAGTTAAAAGTGTTCCCCCAGAGGCCAGGGCAAGAGGGACACTTGGGCTTTACATTCTGTGCGCTTTACTGAGGGTTGCAATTTTTCCACAATAATCTTGTATCAATAAGAATGAAAATGACAATTTGATGTAGTAGAAAAATATTTAATAGCACAAAAACATTGACCATTTATTACGATTAAAAAGTGGTTTTCAAAACAGAATGTCGTTTCTACGAGAACAGCTTCATATATCAGACAGAAAGGAGAAGTCCTAAAATATGAACCGTGGTTATTCCAGATGGTGGGATGTAGACATTTTCATTTTCTTCTCATTTGCCTGTGTGTTCTCACGTCGGACATCTATAACTTCTGTGATAATTTTTTTGTTCTTATAAGGAGGGCTTCGGCCTAACATTTTGCTTACATTAAGTGTCTAACTCACAGCGGATACATCTTTAGGCTTTTTCTTGCCTCCACTTTCTCCCCACTTCTGTGTGCCTGTTTTCTCACTCTCTTCCACTGATACCATCTTGCTTTCCTTCCCGTGTCCTTGTAAAAAGCCCGAAATCCTTGTTGGAACGAAGCAAGGCAAGAGCCGAGGTGCAGGCGCAGCCCATTACTCCCCATCTAGTGGTCCCCCACCCCACCCCATGCTGCCTCCCGGAATATTGTTCTAATTAGTAGGGACGCAAAGCAGACCCAAAGGCGGAACTATAAACACCAGAGGCAAAGACCCATAAACAGCTGGATAATCAATTCCAGCTGTGCAGATGGTCCATCCGGCCTGGTCATGCTGGGGGCTGCTTAGGGGCTGGATGGGGCCTGGGCTGGCCACTGAGGGCTTCCCTCTGCCTCCCATCCTTAGACCACGAGCTGCCGTGGGCAGTTAGAGAATTGGGTGGCTCAATCGTAAGTGTGCTTATATTCAAGTGAGCAGGCAATATGTGGGCCAAGGATCTTCAAAGTCACCTGAGCCCCATTACCTATATCCTTGGGCTTCAATTTACCTATCTCTAAAATGGGTTAGAGAGGAACTAAGAAACTAGATGGGCCTTCTCAGCTCTACCACATTATGCTTAATTCATAAACCTATGCACTGGGACTAAATGACTATAATATGCCTATCCATAATATAATAAAAATATGTACCCTGTGATAATATAAATATACTATAATAAAATTATCTGTATTATAACCCACGTATCATATTCTATATTATTGTAGCATACTCTTTAATGTCATATATCTATATTTTTTAAAGACTACGTATGGATATATATGGATATGAGAGTCTATAGAGACAAGCCGGGAAGACTTCCTGTAAGAAGAGAGATTTAAGGGCTATGAATTTGACAGGAAATGAACCTCCAAAAATGTCATGATGGAGGAAAAGGGAAAGACTTGAGAGAGAGGGGATTTATGGGGCTGTTTGGGGGTCAAACAGGGAAGGAATTAGTGTCTGTCTTCCATCACATAACCGCACAACCTGGCATGGCAAAGAACGAAAACTTAATATTGTTAAGAGGGCAACTCCCCAATGATCTACAGATTCAACACAATCCCTATCAAAATCCCAGCTACCTTTTCAGCAGAAATTGACAAGCTGATCCTAAATTCAGGTAAATGCAAGCAACCTAAATAGCCAAAAACAATTTTGAAAAGGAAGAACAAAGCTAGAGGAATTATTTCTGATTTCAATAATCACTACGAAGTTACAGAAATCAAGATTGTGTGAAACTGGCTTGAGGATAGACATGCAGATCAACAGAACAGAATTGAGGATATTTATGGTCGATTGACTTTTGACAAAGGTGCCATGACATTTTAATGGGGGAAAGAATGGTCTTCTCTAAAAATGCTCTTGGAACAATTGGCTATCCACATACAGAAGAATGAAATTGAACCCCAACCTCACAAGATAAACAAAAAACGAACTCACAATGGATCAAAGACCTAAACGACTTACCTGATAAGTGTCTAGTATCCAGAATATATAAACAACTCTTACAACTCGCAACAGGAAGACCAACCCAATTCAAAAATAGGCAAAGAAACTGAATAGACAGTTCTCCAAAGAAGATATACAAATGGCCAATAAGAACATGAAAAGATGCTCAGCATCATTGGTTATCAGGGAGATGCAAATTAAAAACCACAATGAGATACCACTTCACACCCATTAGGATAGATATAATTTTAAAAAATGAAAAATGACAACTTTTGGCAAGGATGTGGAGAAATTGGAAACTTCTTACATTGCTCGTGGGAGTGTAAAAATGGTTTGGCCACTGTGGAAAACAATATGAAGTACTGATACATGCTATGACATGGATGAACCTCGAAAACACTACGGTCAGTGAAAGAAACCAGACACAAAAGGCCAGATATTGTAGGATTCCACTTATGCAACATGTCCAGAATAAGCAATCTATAGACTTCGAAAGCAGTTTAGTGTTTGACAGGGGCCGAAAAGGAAGAATGAGGAATGACTGCTAGCAGTCATGAGCTTTGTATTTGAGGCGATAAAATGTTCTGAAATTAGATAGCAATGATAGTTGCACCACTTTGTGAATATATTAAACAGCACTAAACAGACAAACAAACAGGACTGAATTGTACACTTTAAAGCATTATTTTATGGCATGTGAATTATATCTATGTTTAAAAATCAGAGCTGCCTTTAATGCTGTATATGTATTTTTTATTGTGGCAAATACACATAACATAAAATTTGTCATTTTAACCATTTTTAATTAATACCACAATTTAGTGGTATTAATTATATTCACCTTATTGTACAACCAAGACTACTATCTATTTGTAACATTTTCCACCACCCCAAGCAGGAACCCTGGACCTATTAAGCAGTAACTTCCCATCACCTCTCTCCAGCCCTGGTAACCTCTAATCTACTTTCTGTCTCTATAAATTTGCCTATTCTAGATATTTCATATAAGTGAAATCTTATTTGTCTTTTTGTGTCTGGCTTATTTCACCTTGATATAATGTTTTCAAGGTTAACTCATGCTGTACCATGCACCAGAATTCCATTCCTTTTTTTAACTAAAAACATTCCATTGTATGTATTTACCACGTTTTGTTTATCTATTCATCTGTTGGTGGATGAATGTTCCCAGCTTTGACTATTGTGAATAACATTTAACTTTTTGAAGAAATGTTTCCCAAAGCAGCTGCACCATTTTACAGTCCTACCTGCAATGTATGAGGGTTCCAATTTCTCTACATCTTCACCAAAACTAATTTTCCTTTTAAAAAGATTAAGGCCATCCTAATAGGTACGAAATAGTTTTGATTTGCATTTCTCCGATGACTAGTTATGTTGAGCATCTTTTCATCTTGGCCATTTGCATATCTTCTTTGGAGAAATATCTATTCAAATTCCTTGCCAACTTTTGAATTGAATTGTTGGAGTTCTTTATATAATCTGAATATTAAACCTTTATCAGACATACAATTTGCAAATGTTTTCTGCTATTCCATGGATTGTCTTTTCACTCTCTTGAATGTGTCCTTTTGTGCACAAAACTTTTTAATTTTAATAAAGATTAATTTATCTATTTTTTCCATTGTTGCCTGTGCTTTTAGTGTCATATTTAAGAAATCATTACCAAATTTAAGGTCATGGAGATGTACAACTATGTCGTAATGGTTTTATAACTTAGCTCTTAAATTTAGGTCTTTGATGCATTTTGAGTTACTTTTTGTATATGGTGTGAGGTAAGGGTCCAACTTCAAACTTCTGCATGTGACATCCAGGTTTTACGCACCATGAGAATGATAACACCTACCTCAGAGGGTCATTACGAGGATTAAGAGCTATTACTTGACTAGCAGAGGGCCTGCCTGACACAGAGCAAGAAACACTTTTTATTATTCATATTATTTAATTTATTGATATTCTTATTTATAGCATTACTGCCCCCTCCCTCCACCACCACCACTAACCACCAACCCAGTCTTATGGGGAGGTTCACACTGACCTTGGCCTTGAGAGGCTGAGGTGCTACCGTCCTCTGGTGGACATATTCTGAACTGCACCCGATAAGTCTGACCCACTAGAGAAAGCTTGAGTCAAAATTCAGCTCCATTTCTTCCCTTTTACCTGTAAATATTTCAGCGTGTACTTCTTAGGAACAATGATATACTCTGACGTAACAGTATAATAATCAACATCAGGAAATTTAATAACGATACGATACTATTATCCAACCCACACAGTCCACATTCACATTTTGCCAATTGCCTCTATGGTGTCCTTTATAACTGTTTCCTGGTCTAGGTCTAGGGTCACATGTGACATTCGATCGCCAGGTCCCTTTAGTATCCTTTAATCTTGAACTGTCTTTCAGCCTTTGTTTATCTTTCACGACCTTGACATTTTTAGAGTTCAGGCCAGTTATTTTGCAAAATCTACCTCAACGTGAATGTGTCTGCTGTTTCCTCTTGGCTAGATTCACATTACCTCTTTTTGTGAGGACTGTCACAGGCGTCAGGCTGTGTCCTTTTCACATGATGTTAGTTTGTCACCATATTGATGATGTTAACTCTAAGTCCACCACTTGTGAGCGTGTGAGAGCTGGGCTCTGAGACTCGTCGATAGCCACACAGCAAGTCAGGATCCTCAGGTCCTGACAAGTGCTCCGAGTAACGTTAGCAAGGCAAGAACTTCTCCCCACTGGCCTGGCCTCCTCAGGATGGGTGGACAGCAACGTCGCCTTCATGATGTCCTCCAACGATAGCCTGGCTGCCTGGAGGCCCCTCCTTCCTGCTTCATCCATTTCTAGTCATATTGTTTTTATTAAGATTTTTTCATCCCACAAATGATACATGAATACATTATCTTAATTTTTTTTTTTTTAAATGTTTCAGCCAAAGCTAAACTCCCCTTGGAAAACTCCTCGTTCCCGTCCCCTCCGCTCCCGTTATCAGTGTGGTGTGAAAGCTCTATATCTATATTCCCAGAAAAAAATACACACTACGGAGCATTCCCTTTCCACAAGTGGTCACACTGTGTAGGCCAGTCTTGCAGGGCTAAGTGTTTTCAATTGCATCATCGTGTTCCAGCATGTGGCTACACTAGAGGCTATTTAGCTGATGCCCCATGACTGGGCATCCAGGTTGTGTCCAGTGCTTCGCTATGATGAAACACACTGCCCTATGCACATGTCCCAAGGGCTTCTCCGAGGAAAATGCCCAGCTCCGGAGTCTGGACTGCCCCTAGGATACCAGGTTCCTGAGTGGACCCCTCACTCTAAGGGATGAGGAGGGTCTAATGTGTCTTTGTTCCCTCAACTTGTTTGAATTGCGGGACTCTTGGGATCTCTGAGAGCAGCCGGGCTGGGTTTTCACAATGTGTTTCAAGGAATCTTAGGGCTCCAGATATGATGGGGGACAGGGAGGAAGAGTTGGGCTGGTGAGAGTCCAGATCCTCACCCCCACTCCAACCACACCACACTGCCTTTACCTGGCTTCCAAGTAAGTTTCTCTTTTTAAAAAGAATCTTGGCTGTTTTAAAATTCAAAGATTTCTGATGTATCCTAACCCCTTACCTGGCAAGGAAACCCTTCTGTATCATGCCTTCTGTGTCTGTTCCCGTTCACGCAGGCTCCGGCCACGTTCTTGCTGGTGATGGCACATGACTCGAACTGACCTCCCAGATGACAAACCCCAAAGTGGTCTCTGTGGAGGCTGGCATTTTGGTGCTCCCAGCTGGGTCCCCGTTTCTGTGACTTTCTCTGGCTTACACTCAGGGGCCCTGGCTTAGTGTTCCAGACCTTTGCGTGCATCAGAGACTGTGTTAAAATGCACATGGCTGGGTCTTACTCCCTGAGGCTATGATTGAGTGGATTTGGGGGAGCCGGGGGATGTGCATTTTGTAAAGCTTTGCAGGGGGTTCCGAGGGAGTAGGTCTGGACATCGGCATTGCAACAGCTGGCGGGGCCCCTCCTCGGAAAATTTCAATCAGGCTACGAGGGCTAGAAATTCATTTGTTTTACCGAAGTTTTTGTTCCTTGGACAGAGAGACTCTGAATTAATTAGAGCCTGTAGAAACCATTGATCTGAGCCAGGGTTTCCCAAAGTGGGGTGCCTCAGTGTGCCAGAGAGGTTGTTAAAATGCAGGTGCTTGAACCCAACCCCACATCTTCCAGAGAGGAATCTCTGAAATGTGGCCCGGGAATCTGATATTTTAAGCAAATTCTCCAAGAATAGCCACTGAGTCTAATTCACCTCCATACCCCTGAAAAATGAGGGAAACAGCATCAAAAAGTAAAAGCGGCTTGTCTCCAGGCACGAGATATACATGCGGCAGAACTGGTTCTACACTCCGAGCCTCTTCTTCATGCAGTGCTCAGTCCCCAGCACTTCTCAGCGATCTAGCAGGTCTGGAGGTTCCTCGTCATCTGGGACACCCCACCTAGCTGTGGGGCGGCCAGAGTGGCTATGCATGCAAACGTCCACGTCTCCACCCTCCCCGGCAGGCCTCGCTACAAGGTCAGACAGACAGACATGACCAATGTGTACAAACAGAACCCCACTTTATTAGCAGTTAGTTCGAGATTGTACATTAATAGAGGAAGGTTCCCACTTTTAACACAACCCAAAACGGCTGGTTCGAGAGCCCTGATCAGGTGAGCTAGGTAGTGCCCCCTTTCCACACCTCTCCCCACCCCACAGGGAAGGAAACCTCTGCCTGCTCCCCCAATACACCCCCCACCCTCTCCAGTCAGCCCTCTCCTCTCCCCAGGAAAAGACATGAATTTCATGCACGAATTACAAAAGGAGCCCTCTTGCTGATAATAAAAGCTAGCACAGTCATAGAAAACCCTCTCCTCCCTCATTCTCCTCAAGGGCCACAGAGAGGAAGGAGAGGGAGGGATGAACTTATTAGGAGAAAACACAGCCAGAGTCTCCCCCAGGCCCTTGACATTGACCCCATACAAAACCCAGGCCAGTTCCTTATGGGAGCTATAAAAAAAAAACAAACCTCCAGCCATCAGAGCTGGCGAGAGCAAGCCCCAGGGGGCAGCCAACCCAGGGATGGCAAACCAGGAACGAAGGGGTGGGGGCATGCCTGGGCCCTCCATTCGCACTTCGACTAGAGCAGACCTACTTCTTTTTCTCTTTTACGTTTAAAAGCCTCTGCTGTAGCCCCACTTGCTCATTCTATAAATGGGGAAACTGAGGCCCTGGGAGGAAAACTGTCACGCAGCTAATAAATATACCCAGTTGAGACAAAATTTTCCATGTCCTGCCTCCAGCCCAGTGCTCTTCCTCTTATGCCACAACATGGGGGAGGCAGTTCCCAGGCCAGGCCCTTCCCTAGTGCATTCCAGCGGCCTAGCTCTGCTCCAGTGCACAGAACACAGGCCTCCAGGATGTGAAGGACCAGAGACCACGACACAGAGAAAGAAAGACAGAGGCAGAGAGGGAGATGCTGTTGGGTGCCCTGCGGTCCACCACCAGGATCAAGGGGGCGGCAGAGGCTTTTCTGAACCAGAGATGTCTCATTTCCAACAGGCCAACACCGCTTGGTCCGGCCTCCAAGTGTGCAGCCTCCTCTTTCTCGCCCTTCCTCCCAGGCCCATCTGAGGGCTGCCCCCCTCAGCCTGCTCCCGAGCTCCTGGAGCTCCAGCTATCCCTCTGCTGGTTTGGCACTTGGTACAGGTTACAGTTGAGGGGCACCTTAGGCTGGAGGGAAGTTGTCAGATCAGCACGAAAGGCAAAAATCCGTCCAGCCTAAGTTATTCTTGACAATACAGAGGCTAGAGGAACTTCTTCTATGACACTGGGAGGAAACAATCAGACAAACCCAGAATATGCAATGACTTCTTCAAGACAGCAGGCCTGCTGGTCCCAGAAGTAATGTCATTTCAAAAATCAGAGTGAGCAAAGGGAGGACTTTTCGGCATTTAGAGAGATTTAAAACAGTTACAAAATGCAATGTGTGTGCCTTGATTGAATCCAAATTCCAAAACCAGGTACAAGTTATTTGGGGGAGATCAAAATACAGATTGGAGAACAGATGTTAGAACATTACGGTTGTCTCAGGTGTGATACTGGGCCACTGCATAGGAGACCATCCTAACTCTTATTAGATGCAGGCTGCAGCATTTTGGGGTGAAATCTCATGATTTTTACTTTTAAGCTAGTTCAGAAAAAAATATCTATGTAGAGAGAGAAAAAAATGTGGGAAAATGTTAATTTTAAATCTAGATGGTGGGTAATGGCATTAATAATAAAACATTTGGTTAAACATATTTTTACTTGCTCTTTCCACTAACAAACCCACGGAATCAGCTCCACGTTGGGACTTGTGGGTCAGCCTGGCAGTTTTCTGTGGCTAGGGACAGACAGCTCCCTCAGCTAGGCCCCAGAGGCTCTGCCTGCTCCTACTTAAGGGCTCAGGAAAGGCCCATCTTTAAACTTCAGACTCATCTACCCAGCGCAAGGTACCTGCATTATGGGTGGCTCTAGAACCTCAAGTGACTTCAGCCGACCTCCTACCTGTGGAGCAAAGGCTCACGGAGGGGACACCAGGATGAATGGTGGAGTCATTTCAGCGGTCCCCAACCTTTTTGGCACTAGGGATCGGTATATGAGCATCTAATTTCCGATGAGCTAAGGTGGAGCTGAGGCAGTGATGCTAGTGCTGGGGAGCAGCTGCGAATGAAGCTTTGCTCGCTCTCCCACCGCTCACCTCTGGCTGTGCAGCCCAGTTCCTAACAGGCCATGGACCAGTACCGGTCCATGGCCCAGAGGCTGAGGACCCCTGATCTACATGATTTAAGCTATTTCTCACTCTTTCTTATTTGGGGGGTGGGGGGAAGTGCTAAGTATATTGGGGAACATTGAAGAAGCTGATGCTGCTGTACCCGCACTCTGCACCCCTTGTGGGGTCGACGACACCTAGGGCTCCCAGGCTCAAAGGCCCCAATGAGAAGCATGATGGGAACGCTTCCCTGGGTAGACAATGAAACCGTAGCTGGTCCTGCTGAGTAACCTTCTCGTTGAATAACCGTCTTATCCACCCCAGTGGAGAACTTAAGAAAAGAGAATTGGTTCAGAGCTGAGACAGACACAGGCCCCGCTGGCTGGGAAGATCCTTCCCAGGTAAGGAGAGCAAGACAGGCAATACAAATGCAGATCGGAACTGAAAAGGCTCGAAGGCACCCTGGCTGGGAAGGAGTGGTTTGTCCCCATGTCCCGGAGTGACCAAGAGTGTGACTGAGGGAGGGACAGGAACCTGGCACAGAATAGGGTCCCAAGGATGGGCTCAGAGGCAGTGTGGCATTGGAAAAAGAGCACTGGACTCAGGATCAGGAGCTGCAAGTTCATTCTCAGCCCCGCTCCCAACCAGCTCTGTGACATGGGCCAAGGAGGCCACCTCCCATTTCTGGACCTGTTTCCATACCCGTTGAAGGACCCTTCCAGCCCCAAGATGCTAGAGTCTTCTGAACGAGACAAGGCTCTCCAGAAAGGACTTCCTGGGTGTCAGTTCGAAGCTGAACTGGCAGTGGGAGGGGCTGGGGAGAGCACCCCAGCTTAGTCTCTTCACATTGTTAAAAGAAGGGGGGTAGGAGCAGACCCCAACCAGAAAATAGCCCAAAGGCCCCACTGTCTTCGGGGGGCCAAAGACAGTTCTGTGGGTCCCCAAGGATCTCCCAGCTCCCAGGGCAGCTCCCCACCTAGCACCATATGAGGAGAGGGGAATAGGCCAGACTTTGGCCCAGGCCTCCCACCCCAGCCCGGCTGTTTCCTTTGGCCAAAATTCCCCCAGGGTCACCGCGCTTCATGAAGCCAGATTTCCTGGAAAGAGTAGGTCTTCCCTGTACATCTCACAACCACTGATCAGCCCCAGGACAGCCATGGCACTTGGGAGAGGGAACAGAGACCTCTCTCAGGGCACCTCAACACTGTCTCCTCGAGGCCCCGAACACACAAAGACATGCCCGCCCCTTCCCTTCCATCTCATTTTCGTGCACCGAGATAGGACACCCTTTGGGACTGGGGCTTGCCACCATTTTGTATGACTGAATTAAAAACAAACCCAACCAAAAAAAATATAATATATACATACAAATTATATATATATATATATATATATGTATATATATATATAACACAGTGCAACCCCAGGACCCAGGGTATAAACTCTGGCACCAAGAAAAAAACCAAAATATTAAAATACTTTAGCTTTTTAGTATTGGGGAGGTTAACGGGGTCTCTAGGAGCCCTCGGCCACAGGTTGCTGGGGCAAAGCCGTAGATGGCAGTGTCGCCAGCTCTGCTCAGTGTCTGCCAGGGGCCAAGGCTGGGTGGGCATGGGGACAACGTATATACACTGGAACATGTATACTGGCAGACTTCTGAACCGCCTCAGTCTTTACCACAGGAAATACCACACATGTCATATCCCGGGGTGAAAACACGGGGTGAGATTGAGGCCCGGGTCTCTCGGTCCAAATGGCATGGCAGTGCCCCAGGGCCCTGGAGGAGGCCTTGAGGACTGGGCGGACACCGTAGGAACCAGCGATTCTTTCCCCAGAAAGGGAAGGTGAGATGTGAAGGTGTTAACTAGAATGCATGTGGAAGCTCAGAGTCCTCTCGAGGAGCGACCCTCATATCCAGCCTAGTGACCAACTCTGGGTACCCAGCTGACCCCTCTGAAGGGCCTGGCTCAAAACAGTCAGGGCAATGTCCAGTCTCTCCCCCTGGTTTGGCAAAAGGCCCAGCTGGGCTCCTCGCTTGCTGTCTGGAGCACAGGGAGAATACGGCAGCTAATACTGAGGAGATACCCTGCTGGGGCAGGGAATGCTGGGATGAAGGAGAGGGCGTGGTTGGTAGAACACAGTGAGGGACAGAAAGAGTCTCATGGACTCCCTCCTACCAAGAAGTGGCCTCCCCATGAAAGGCTGTGAATGGAATGGACCTCTGGTGGCTACGGAGGTCCTAGAGGCCACAGACCCAGCATTGGATGCTCTGAGGCGCTTGTGGACCTGCCTGGGCTCTTCTCCTGGCCCTGCCCGGGCCTCGGCAGAGTATTGCTCATAAGTGCTTGGCCAGCCCGGGCCCAGCTTCCCATTCTGCAGGTCAGTCTGGCTCAGCGTGTGGCGGGGCATCCCCGCTGTCACGAACATTCAGTCTGGCTGTGGTGGCCACGGCTACCTGGTGTTCTGGAGGTCCTCCCGCAGCCAGGTGGGCAGTGTCTGGCCCATCTTGTACAGCAGCTTGGAAAGCTCGATGTTGTGGTCCCGGTAATAGTCCTTCAGGAAGGCACGGGACTGTAACGGGAAGGAAAGCTCAGACCTCGGTGATGTGCTGACTCAAGAGTGACCCCTCCTCTTTAAAACCACCATTCTGTTGGCGCCATCCCATATTCCCATACGCCTATTATCTATGCACAGTCTTCTTCATAATGGTAGCCTCCAAAAGAAAACTTCTTTATAGCAGGAGTACCCAAATATAGCACACAAGGTCAAAATTCTCGTGATAGAGAGAAAAGAGAGAGAATTAATCAAAACCAGAGGTGAATGGGAAAAGGCAAAATGACAAGAGTCACAGTGGGCAGCCTTTGCTCTATACCCTTTGTCCATTCTGTCCTACAAGAACACCTCACCCTTCCATGGCATAGGTCTAAATGTACCGCCCCTTCCAGACCCAACTCCAGAGGCCTCTCCCCTCCTTTGAGAAATCTCTTTCCTCCCAGCTTCAAGTGGCATCTCCTTATTCTGAATTCCCATGGCACTTGTGTGCACCTCTCCTACTTTACAGAGCACTTCCTGCCTTGTATTCTACTGACTGGTGTGCATGACTTGTTTCCCTCCTAGACTAGGAGGTCTTTGAAGGCAAAGAACATGTCTGACCCATCCTCAAAGCCCCACAGCATTCAGCCCTCAGCAGAAGGTAGTAAATATTCTTTGACTAAGTCAATTCTGACCCACCATATCCCAGCCCGCATTTCCTCCTCTTCAAAACACCATCCAAAAAGTAACAAAGTCATTGACATGCTGAGTATAAGGTAAAGGGGAGAGAAAGCTCCCTCCTGTATCCAGCTGCCGCAGGCAGTGTCCCCACCACTTACATCCAAGTCCATCTCTGGGTATTTCCGGCCTTTGCTTTTGCCCAGACACTTGGTTTTTCCTCCTTCGAGCAGTTGGCACCAAAATCCTTTCTTTGGATCAAACCTGTGGAGGTGGGGAAAGCCTGTGGATGGGAGCGGGCCCAGCCTACCTCCATCCCACTGTAAGGCAATGTTCATAGACCCCAGGAATAGTAGAGCCTAGAAAACTATAGAATCCACTCCCCTGTGCACACTCAAACTCACAGATTGTGTGGGGCTGATATTTGCATCTCTCGGCCCACGTTTTGTCCCTGGGCTCCACTAAACCCGCCCGCCCCTTCTTTGCAGCAGAGGGCAGCTCACATGCTCTGAGCCTCCTCTTCTCCTGGCTGGCAGCCCAAGTTTCTGCAGCAACCCTAAAGCAACCCTCACGGTTTCAGGAAACCTCTTCCGAGCATTCTTCAGCTCCAGGGTGAGCAATATTTTTTTTACCCAAGAACCCAATAGGGGGCAATAGTTTAGTAAAGTTCTTTTGTTTTTTAATAAATTGTATTTTTATCAAGAAATGCAATGTCTGTAGTTGCCCTTAAGCATGTCCATCATTGGAAAGTTTTGGTTTTTGGAGTAAATTTCAGAAATGACAGAGCAAGACTGATTTCGTGAGCCTTCAAGGGCATTTTCGGGCAATGAGATCTGAGGGTGTCACAGGCAGAGAAGGGATACTGGCATCAGAATTCAGCCCCAGATCAGGAACCATTAGGAGATTCTTGGCCATGAGGACAGCAAAAACACGAAATTCACATTCGGCAGGTGAGGGAAATAGGGGTTTCTGACTGGGCCACTGGGAAGGCATAGATGACGATGATGATTCCAGCAGCTACCTTTATTAAGCATCAGTACATGCCAGGCATTGAGCTAAAAGCCCCACATGTACGCTTTCATTCAACACCGTAACTCTTGGGAGACGGGAATTATTACCTTTATCCCCAACTTACAGATGAGGAAGACGAGACTTGAAGGAGCTAAGATATTTGTCTAAGTTAATACAGCTAAAGAAGTCATGGCTCTGGGCTCCTAACCCAGGCATTTCTGATGCCACAGCCCACACCCGGCTACTCCTTTCTGTCTCAAAGTGAAGGACTGACTTCTCTTTCCCACCTTCGACTTCCAAGATAGTGAAAAGGGAACATTCTTGCTGCAAGACTTTCCCAAGAAGGTAACCGAGGAAGGTGGCTTTATTCTTCCTTCTCTTGAGACCCCCTCATCCAGCTGAGTGTGTCACCTGTCTGTGACACAGCACTGGGAGATAGCCTTTACCCAGCCCTGAGCCCCTGCAACACAGGCTGGAACCTACTCTTCTGGGACGGCATTCTCAGTGCACTAGCCCTGGGTCCCAAGGGAGTGGGATCATTAGCCATCAACAATATTTGTAGTTTCCTTTTTCTGAGATTATATTTGAGTTATAATCTAATGCTAAGAAATCCTTGTGTAAGTTGGGGCTGCTCATTATTGGCCTAAAACACTCTGAAAGTGTTCAGCTCAGAATGGAAAGAACATTCCAGGAGTGGAACTGACCAGAGTAGAACAGATTCGTCACCTCCCTTTTTCTTGAGTTGATACCTTTACAAATATGACTCAAGTCATATTAATATTATCTTTTCTGCTAAACTGCCATCAGGGACATGCATACTTTATCACACCAGCTGGCGCTAATAAACCTGTGTCTCTCCCATAACCATTCAAGCTTTTGGCTTTCTGGCCCAGGTGCCTGCTCAGGAAACCCCTCTGGTGAAAGGCCAAGGCAACACTCACGCCAGAGTTTTGTGGTAGTCAATGGTGTTGGTCACCCCAAGGAACTTTTGCACTGTGTCCATCACTTTGGCAGGTTCTGTTCGTAGCAGTTTGCCGTCCAAGACCAGAATCTATAAAAAAAGAAAAGGGAGAAGGGTGATCTGAACCTATTTTCACTCCAGTGGCCCCCAAGTTCTGGGTCAGGAGCCATGGTTACAAACTGGAATCTGCTTCCTCCTCCTCCACATTTGAATGGCAGGTGTCCCCAAACCTCAGTCCTCTGCAGTCTAACACCCTGCTCTCTGCCAGCTTCCTCTGACTGACGTCATCCTTTTCCAGAGTTTAAGCTATCATCAAACCCTGCCTACTTCTCCTATCTCTACAATATCCCTCTCTGGCCTCTCCCCAGGCTTCCGGCTCACATGTCACTCCACCGCCTAAATCCTCCAAGTCTTCCTAAAACTCCTTGTGTGATCTGGCCCCGCCTACCTCTCCAATCAGGCTCTCGCTCCACCACTACCGACAATCTCCCCTCCCAGAGACCGACTCCAGAGTTTTCTGGGTCCCCTTAGGGATACAGGGCCTGTTGTGATGGGATAAGGGCTTGGGGAATTCTCATCCATCAGCACTGGGATAAACAAGATCGAAACCTTTGAAGAACCCAAAGGTCTAACTGGCCATTGATGGTATTCCCAGCCCTATGACTGGTGAAAGAGATTTTGAGACTCTGCTAACTACAGCAAGCCAGTAGTACTGTGATTGCCCTCCCAAGGGTCAAGGACAAGCAGCTACCTGGTTGGCGTGAAAGGCGCTGAGCCAGCGCTCTATGTGGGTGGCGTACCAGCCTGGGACCAGGCAGCGGTTCTGGAGGGCACGCAGCTTCAAGGAGGCATCGGACCCAGCTGTGATCACCTCGTGGAAAGTGTACTTCAAGGCCACTGGGTCGTCGTGGGCTCGCTGGTGCTGTGGGCAAGGGGAGAGGGTTAGCATGTCGCTCAGCGGTGGGACAGCAGCCATGAGGTGGCCAGAAGACCCTGGGCTGGAATCGGGAATCCTGGGTCCAAACTCCTGGCTCTGTCTCACATCATCGTCCAATCTCAGGGAAGTTACTGACCCCTCTGAGCCCAGTGTCCTCATCTTTGCAAGATGTGGGTTGGACTAGATCAGAGTTTCCAAATGTTGGTCACCTGTACACCCTTTCTGTGATTTCTGCAATACCCGCAAACCTCCGGCATGAGTCAGTGTCGGCACACTGTTCTTTATGTTGACCCATCTTTCTTATTCGCAGAAATTTATTGCAAAATAAAACTACCATCTTCATAAATGGAAAACCAGAACAGCTGTCACATATAGAAGGTAGCTGTTCATAAATATAATCAAAATAAAGCAATATTCTCACACGCCAGCCAGATACAAACGTCTCCTACAGGCCCTGAACCCAAAACTTGTCCCCTCTCTGTTAAAAAGAGCTTAGCGGTGTTAGAAAGGACTTAAATGCCATTTGCGCCAAATTAAGAATTTCTCCTTGATAGAAATCAGGAGGTATAGACTGAACATTTGTCCCCTCCTCCGAATTCACATGTTGAAGCCCTAACCCTCGAAATGATATTCGAGATGGGGTCTTTGCAAGGTAATGGGGTCATGAGGGTGGGCCCTTGTGATGGGATCAGCATCTTTGTGAGAAGAGACACCAGAGAGCACACTCCCTCTCTCCCTCTCTGCGGTGTGACGACACAGTGAGAAGGCTGGAAGAGCGCTCTCACCAGGGACCACATGGGTCGTACCTTGACCCTGAACTTCTACCATCCAGAGCTGTGAGAAACGTCTGTTGTTTAAGTCACCCAGTCTATGATATTTGTTATGGCAGCCTGAGCAGACTAAGACAGGATTGGGAAAGAATTGGAAAGGAGAAAACACCAGTTTGAAACACCTAAAACAATGCCACAGGCTGTGGACATCTGCAGAATTCCCACGGTCCGGAGATCAGGAACCTGCCGACCAGGGGTAAGGCTCATCAGCTCCCACACTCCCACTAAGGCTCACCTACGGCTCAGGGAGGGGAAAGGTTTGGGGACTAGAGAGCAAAGAGGGTCTGTACCCTGTCCCATGCCAGCACTGTGGACACAATGAGGCCCCGAGAGGCACCTGGGTGAATAGGCTCAGAGAGGGGCAGGGAGCAGCCAAAAGTGGCCTGGGGAGGCCTTCTTGGACAGGCTTGTAGACACCCTCGCATGTGGCAGGCAAAGGAGGGAATCCCCAAAGAGGCCTGAGCATAAGCTTTCCTGTAAGCCCAGAGGAATGGTGCTCAGAAGAAATTAAGTCAGGTCATCAAAATTAAAGAGAGCTCTGGTTCTTACATAATCAAGTAAGGACTCGGAGTCGTACTCTCTCTGGCATGGATGCAGTCCAGGTAGCTTCCTTATCTGATCAGGCATTTGCATCCTCCACTAAGAATGGCGGGTCCTGTGTCTTGCCCTTCTCTGAATGCCTACTGCCTGCCACCCCACCCAGTGCCACAGTCAGTATCAGGCCAGATCACTGTTCACCAAGTCTAGGCTTTGTCAAAGTGAAACTAGCCTCCACCACTTATTGGTGTCAGAAAGAGGCTGGACCCCAGACAAAGCTAGGAGGGTGGGCAAGTAGCTGTTGGCTGGGATTAACCATGGATTTCTGCCTGTCTCCTCCATCGGGCTAAAAGGGCTGTGGAGCTGAATCTCTATTCTTACCCACCACCACATCCCGGGGGCTGGCACATAATAGGTGGTTAGCAGATATTTTTTAAATGAACGAGTGAGTAGCTGAATGGCAAACAGAGCCCCATACCCCCACCCAGGGCCCTGCCCGGCCCAGCTCACCTGGTACCAGGAATAGGCCCGGTCTGCAGGGTTGATGAGGATGGTCAGGACCTTGGCCTTGGGCAACAGGGAGGCTGCCCGCCGGGGCGCCACTTCTGAGTCAAAGTAGTTGGCGCTTTTCTCAAAGTAGAAGTCGGAGGTGGTGTTGGAGGGGATGGGGAAGAACTCCATGTACCTGCAGGAAGCCCAGAGAGGGGGCTCACAGGCAAGACTCATGAGGAGGGGCTGGACGGATGCAGCACAAGAGGGCAAGGATTGCTGGGGGTAGAACTTCCAAGAGCAAGCAAGGTAGATTGTTTGTTCCCAGCCAAACAAGGACTCGTTTCTGGCAGCGATTCTAGAAAAATGGCCTCTCGGCAGTCTCCCTTTTTGGAATTCATCCCTTTTCAGGGAGAACACATGGGGTCAGGAGGAGCTGAAGACTTATGAGTTGCAGGACATGGGAAGGGGGTTCTGTCTTTCCATCCTAAAAGGATGTTCCAGGAGTGAAACCGACCGGGCCCTAACTCTCACTGCCTCCAGGGGGCGATCTGGGACTCCGAGCGGCCTGACAGCTTTCCGGCGGGACCTCCCATATCTGACTGCCAGTGACCAGCCACCCACCCCAGTCCTTTGGGACCACCTCTAGGTTGAAGACTCCTCAGAAAACACTCCAGACACCCCCAGAGGCACCTACTTATACAAAATAGAGGTATAACTTCGGGGGTCCGTGAGAACAAAAGCCCATGTGGCCCACCCTAGTTAAAGCTTAGAATCCTGACTCTATCCTGTGAGACAGGGGTTCTCCAGGGTGGCCCCAGGGATCCCTTTATCAGTGCTACGTGGGGGCTTGTGAGATTCCTGCAGCCACCCTACACCCACCTACAAAATCAAAATCTTGGGGATGGGGCTGAGGAATTGCTCTCTCTCTCTCTCTTTCTCCCTCTCATCTTTCTGAATTTTCTTTATAAAATGCATCTGTCTGTACATAATCCATTGTAATACCTAAATCAAGAAAGCTCTGAAAACAGAAGCTTTTTCCTTAAGTTTGTTGCAAAGTCACTTGGCAACAAAACCTGACTTATTAATCTTACTTAGCGTAAATATGCACATACTTTGCTGCAGACATATTGATGTATTTGCTAATGGGGTGCTGCCCCAGACCCTGCTGAAGGGTGTTGCTAAATATGTGATGTCACAGCACATTATCTCTCTGCGATCTGAAAAATGCTGACTTCCCATAATACGTCTGCTACAATGGGTTTTAAATAAGAGGTTATGAACATATTAGAGCTACAGACAGAAAGACAGGGAGGGAGGAAGGTGAGTAGTTGGACATCAGACAGAGAGCAATAGACAGACGAAAGAGAGAGGAAAAAAAATACACACAGAAAAATGCCAAAAAACAGAAGTATCTCCGTAATTTCTCCACCCAGGTAAACCACTGACATAAGGATAATAAACAAGAGTAATACATATATAAGGTTAGAAAAGACATATAGTAGAGAAAGATGCAAATTGAAAAATCTGAGCGTAAAACCATCCCCACTTGGCCCCCACACCCTGAGGTAACCTCTGGTGACAGGTTCTGGTGGGAGCTACATTGTCAACCGCCTCTCCAGATGACTCCCTGAAGGCCAGCAAGCCACCTCTGAAGGGCCCACGAGGATGCCTCCTGTCCCATGGTCAGCCAAACACAGTGAGAAGGGCCAGCTCTTGGGTCAGAACACTTGGATTTTAGCCCCTGCTCTGTCCCCAGCTCTTGGGACCTCAGGTGAGTCCCTGCCCTCCTCTGGGACTCAGAATGTTTCTGTGCAAGCGAGGGAGAGGCTGGACTCTGACTTCCAGCAGCCTCTGACCCCAGGCAATAATACAAGGGTTCAAAGTGTCCCATCTGTGACAAGGCTCCAGAACCATGACACCAGGGTCATCGCGCTTTGTCCCTGTTTACAGGAACTTTAGCTGAGTGTGAACAAGCACCAGCTGCTTCCTGCTGTGGCCGCAGCTGGCCTCCTTTTGGGCAGGCTCCACGATGGGCTTCCTGTCCCGCTGTGGACAGAAAGGCTCACTCACCAGTCGATGCCTTTGTGATAGTTGTGGCCGTTAAAAAACTGGATCTCCTCAAAGGTCTCTGAGCTGGGGTAGTTGCTGCTGAGGTCCGGGTGCATGCCCAGGAACAGGTAGAGGGCCGTGGTGCCTGCGGTGACAGAAAGCGGCTCAGACCAGGGCCCAGCCCCCAACACCAAGATGGAGTCTGAAATCCTGGGTGCTAGTCCTAGGTCTCCATTTCTCACTGCGAGATCCTGGAGAAGTCCTTTCCCTTCTCTGGGGCTTAGTTTCCACATCTACACCATAAAGGAACTATAGTAAACTCAGGGTGGCAAACACATGGCATGGACGTGAGCACCCCAACTCCTGTACCCACTGCAGACATCACTCATCCATTGTAGCATTCTTCAACACTAAACAAGGACTTGGCCTCAGAATCCTTCTCACCGCTGTACTCCAGCTGCCACATCCATCTGATTACTGTCTCCTTAGAACTCTAGAACTAGATAAGTTTCTGCGGCACCCTTCCAGCTCTGGGCCTCTGTCCGCTCTGACACTTGGGAGGAGCTCAGAGAAAAGGGAGCTCCAGACCCTCGTCTGTTGATGTGAAATTCTTGAAAGCCTGAGAAATCCGCCTCTTTTGAGTGCTCATCCCTCTCCTAGTTGACAGCACAGGACCTACGCCCTCCTCTTTCAGAGAGTTCATGCCTTCCTTGCGTGTGAGTCTGCAGTTAATACGCTACAATGAGAGGTCTGGCGGAGAAGGAGACTACAGAGTTTGGTGATTCAGAATGTAAGTTTTGCGGTCACAGTGACCAGGGTTCGGGACCTGGATCTGCCATTTCCTAACTAAATATGTTAAAGAAAGTCATTTACCTTCTCTAAGCCTCATTTTTTCCCCCTGTAAAATGGGAGTACTCATTCACGCCTTACAGAGTGTGCACGGCAAATACTTAGCAACTGTGTCGCCACTTCCTTCTGCAGCTCTGGCGGACATGACTAACTGGTCGCAGTTCTCTTTGCACTGAATCGTTTTGCCTGGCACTGTTCAGACTTGCAGAGCGGCTGACCTGGACTTCACTCCCTAAACTCAGAGACCCCTAGGAGGGCACAGGGAGAGCTCCCTACGGCTCTGGTTCAGGACAGATCAAAAAATTCCATGCCCACCCTCCACTTAGTTCCCACCTCCGCACTGAGAGGCAATTCATGTCCGCCCCGAATTTACTCCTACTTCCTGGAAAGAGGAGCAGATTATTAGGGAGTGGGACCAGGGCAAAGCGGTCCCCAGAATTCTGTGGCTGAGATAGTAGGTGGTAGGGGAGGCTGGTCAGGAGTGGAGAGACCTGCCTGTTTTCTGGGGGCCAATGATGAGGAGCTTCGGGAAGCGGTCACACGTCTTCTCCTTGGACCAGATGTCTTTGTGGCGTTTGTCCTCGCAGGGGTCCTAAAACAAAATTGGAAAGGATGTTAGGGGGGCTGGAGAACCCAGTGGATGGACTCCCATTGCACATGGAAACGTGGCTCTTACCGCCCTGGTTGGAAGGCTTTACTACATGTGCCCTTGTCACATCCCCACCTCGGGCCACTGGGCTGCTTGGGTACTATCTGGTCTCTGTCACAGCTACTCAACTCTGCTGTTGTAGCTTGAAAGCAGGCACAGGCTGTACATACAAGATTGAGCATGGCTGGGTTTCAATAAAACTTTATTTATAAAAACAGACTATAGGCTACGAGCCATGGTTTGTTGACCTCTGGTTTGAACTATGAGACTTGCCATCAATTCCACCTTCTGCTTCCAGTTTCTGACAGCTCCGGCGGTAAACTTTCCTAAGAAATGTCCCCCAAAACCCTGCCATCAGCCTCCTTTCCCATGGTTCAAGGCCCACTGGCATGAGAAGGGCATAAAGACTAAGAGTCACCAGGCCAGCTGCTTTCTACACTTCATCTACACCTTGTTCACTTAAGGTTTGTACTGAGGTTTTTTTCAGAGGCTGTGTATGAGAGTGAATGCCCATAGGTCAGTGTGGGAGGTGTGTACACATGTGCACACAAGAACAAGTGTGCCCACACGGGTGAGCAAGTGTGCACCTGAGTTTCCACTTGAGAGAGACTCTGAGGCTGTGAGTGCTGAGCCCTGGAGCCCATGGTTGGAGCATGTGCCTGTGAGTCAGAGGCATTCCATCCCTGCAGCAAGGCCCCTAGGCCCCTACCTCCTCACCCACCTGCCAGAGTGGATCTTTCTCCTCAGAGAAAATCTGGAAGTACTTCTGGGCCAGCTGCACAGGAGGCAGTGTCTGCAGCCGGAGGCTGGTCCAGGAATGCAGGAAGCGCACCAGGTGCTTGAAGGTGTACAGGCCTAGGCGGTCATTCCCGTAGTTGGACAGGTGTGTCATGAAGATACTGATCTGCTCCAGGGGAGGGAGGCGGGAGGCAGGGGCTGGTTAGCCTCCGAGCCACCTTCACCCCACTTCTGACCCTTGGGTCTTGCTTCAGCTTGCCGGGCCACTCAGTGACCAGTCCCAGGTTCACCAGGGCCACCGAAAAACTCGCTGTGACCTTGGGCTGGGCACAGCCAGGTGGGTGCAGGTCTGACTGACCACCAACTATAACAGCTTTGAAGTGGGAAGCAGACCTACTGCAGTTATTTGGGTGCTCTGTTGTATGTTTTTGCGGGGGAGGTGGGTGCATGGAAGGTAAGGAGTATTCGGTTATCCCATAGAGCTAAATAACACCACAACCTGCTATCTGTTTTATATCATCAAGATATGATTAAAACAGGAATGTCTCCATTTTACAGATAAGGAAAGTTGCAGAAAGCTCAGATGAATAGTTTAAATATACATAGTTAAGTATGTTAATAGTTTACTATGTCTATTAATATATATTCATACACACACAAAGACTGGAAAGAGAACATGGACAAAAAAATGCTAACACTATTGTATTGAAGTTCGAGATAATGGAAAGGAAAAAAAGACAGCTCAGTCACTCCACCCAGGGTCATGCAGCAGAGCAGGAACAGAGCCAGGGCTGGAGCGTAGGTCTCCCGATTCCCGGCCCTCATACATGCTCTTACCCATTCGCTCCCAGGCCCAGGGAGGCCTGCCTCGCGACACGCAGGCCGTCTGGCTGCCCCTCCTCCCCCCCAGGTGAGGGCTGTGGAGCACTCACAGGATTGAGGAGTACGGTGAGGAAGAGCTCGCCCCCATTGATGATCTTGTCCAGCTCGCTGGAGCCACCAGGGTACTCGTTATAGAAGATGGTGTGCGTGAAGAGGCCGCAGGTCTGCCGCGGGAGGACCTGGGGGTGGGGGAGAGAGGAACCATGGCGTCTCCAGGCATGGCTGGTGCTGAAAAGACCCTCACAATGGCCTGCTGTCTTATCGGGAAGGCAGCCTCCTGTGTGACCCCATGGGTGTCTTCTCCCTCAAAGACTTTCTACAGCCTGAGACGTTCCCCCAGGCAGGCCCACCGGCCCTGGCTATTTTACAAAACTTCACTGCTATTCTCTGTACGAGGTGAGCAGACCCAAAAGTAGCAGAGGTGGGCGAGTGAGAATGTTTCTGGAGACTCGGGCTCTGTGCCCAGCCAGGGTCCTGACCGTCTCTAGAGCAGCTCCCTCAGCCACACTCTGCAACTCCTCTTGCAGCATGAGACCCTGCCTGGTGGCACTCTTGGTCACGCACTGGTTTAACTGCTAATTATCTGTCTCCCCCGAGGGGGCTTCCAGAAAGCAGAGAACTTGCCTGCCTTGTCACCACCTCATCCTGGAGTTAATACGAGTGCCTGGTACTGAGAAATTTGGTGAGTGGGTGGGTGGGTGGGTGGGGTGGATGGATGGATGGATGGATTGATAAATGGATGGATATATACATGCATGGATGGATGCATGAACCTGGCCTTCCAACAGCTGCCCCATCTGGGTTGACAACTCATCCTTCCAGTGGCTAAAGCCAGAAAACCCTGGCATCGTCTCCGACTCATCTCTCTCTCTCCCACACCCTATATCCAACTTATCAGCAGATCCTGCTGGCTCTAACATCTAAATAATTCCAGAATCTGGTTACATCCCAACACTGCACCCTGGTCCAAGTCACTACCATCTCTTGTCTGGAATACTGCAGTTGGTTCCTAATTGGTCTCTTGCTTCTCACTTTGTCTCCAACAGTCTCTGCTCCGTACCGCAGCCAGAAAGATGAAAATCCTTTTAAAATATGAGTCAGATGCTAATAGCAGTCCATTCAAAACCTTCCCATTTCAGACTAAAAGCTAAAGTGCATCCAATGACCTTACGTGGCCATCACCCCTCTGATCCCATCTCTTACCATTTCCCCCTAACTTGCTCCCCTTCGGCCATACTGACCTCCTACTTGTTCCTCAATCACACCCCACACAGGCCTGCCTCGGGGCCTGTGCACCTGTTGCTTTCTCTGTCTTGAATGCTCTTCCTCCTGCAGCAGCATGGCTCACTCCCAGGAAAGCCCTCCATAACCACCTTATTTAAACGAGCTTCTCCTCTCCCCCAGCATTCCCTATTCTCCCTGCTCTGCTTGATTTTCTCCATAGCACTTATTGCCATCTGACCATTATATACTTTACATATTTATAAACACACTATCTGTCTCCTGCCACTGAACAGTCAGGTTTACAAGGTCAGGGACTTTTGTTGGGTTTGTGCACTTGTGTATCCCCAGTACCTAGAAAAGGGACAGGCACAAAGTAGAAGCTCATGAAAAAGTTTTAAATGAGCAAACAAATGAACGAGACAGAGGCCTGTCCCAAAGCCTCACTAGAGAATTTAAAGAATGTTCATCCCCTGACCCCCTAACACAAAAGCTACGGTTAGGAGCTCATGAAAGGAACAGACTGGCAGCCCACTTTCCCTGGGACAGAGAGCCTCAGATGCCAGAGGAAGTGGTAGAAACTTGCCTGAAACCCCTAACCAGCTCACCGAAGCCATGCTTCCCAGGGCAGCACGTGCACAGGCAGCTCCAGGCTGTCGGGGGCCCACTCACCATGATGCCGTTGTGGATGAAGCCGCGGCGGTAGCGGGCCGGCTTCAGGTGGGGGTACTCCTCCGTGCTGGTCACGCGGATGTTCCACACCTGCTTCCAGGCCTCGTACAGCTGCACGTGCACAGGGTACACGCCCGAGTGGTGGGGCGCCACCGCGTACCCCATGTCTGTGGGAATGCCGTGCTCCTGGGGAAAAGAGGGCCGGAGCAAGGTGAGCATGGGGTTCCTTCCCTGCTGGGCCTGACTGCCCCTTTGTAGAACGGGAGAGAGAAATCAGCGGCTAGAATGGCAGGGCGGTGGGTCCAAGCCTTCGTGGAACAGATGGGGAAGCTGAGGCCCGGAGGAAGGGGCATGTGCCCAGTGTCCGAGTGAGGGACTAGCTAAGCTGGGACTCTAACTCTCGGCCCAGTGTCATGCCCTCCAGCACCCAGGAGTGAGGAACAAGACAGGGCTTTTCCTACTTTTTTGGGCCTCGAATTGGCTGGCGGTCCCAGGCTGAGCCAGTGCCGGGCCTCATTCCCTCCAGGCTCAGACCTCCTCCAGCTTTCCCGAGCCTCCCATTCGAGCCTGAAGAGAAAAGTTTGGGCTCAGGAAGCAAACAGGCCCGGGTTTAAGTCTTGGCTGGGCTCTCATTAGCTGACGTGGCCTCCCTGAGCTTCAGTGTCTTATCTAAAAGAGAGGCTATTGACACCTGCCTCTTGGGGTCTCTGCAAGGATTCTATGTAAGTGGCTACAAAGATGTTAATGAAAAGCTGTCAGACTGAACTGTGAAAGCACCAGAGGCCCACAGTCGGACTCCCAGCCCAGCCCCGAGCCCGCCCGGCTCTGCCCCATAGGCGATCTTACTCACGACAGCGAACTTCTTGTTCAGGGCCATCTGCTCAGCCAGTACAGACTGGTTGTGGAAAAGGTGGGGCTGCATGTGGCTCCACATGTGGGGGAACCACCAGAACTCTTTTACGTATGACAGCAGCAGGTCGTCCCCAGCATCCTCAGCATCAGTACCTGTAGCCCGAGCACAGGCAGCTCAGCCCAGCCCACCCACCATGAGGTCCTCCAGCCTGGGCTAGTGCATGGGGATGGGAGCACACAGCCATGGCCCCCCAAGAGCTGCTTGGAACAGATGCCTGAGCTATAGCACAGGACAGACAGAGCCCCAGTCCAGGCCCTGATCCTATTCCTATTTTTGAATGAGTCATTCATCTTCTACTTATCGATTTACAGAAGCTCTTTGTACACATGCAGGATGTTTAAGTCTCTGTCTCATGTGTATTTCTACAACTACTTCTGATAAACTAAGGGTTGAGAATATCAGAAATGCAGGGCGGCAACCCAGTATCGCTCTGATGGCTTTGGGGCTATATTGTCTACTGTTCCCCCAGAACTGCAGACTAATAGGATTCTGCCTGGAATTTAAAAGAGGCTATCCTCACTGAGGCCCAAGCAGAAGGCAGCTAGAGGAAATGCTCATTGCAGGGGCGTTCCCTCTGGCCCGGTCCCGGGTCCCTGAGGGCAGCACGCGAGGAAAGTGAGAGAGCTCCAAAGAGGAGGGAAGGCATGAAGCAGGCAGCCCACAGCCCTCAACCTCGACCCTTAGGACTTGAAAATAAGCTCGTAATGGTGGTCGCCTCTGGGGTTGGTATAATTAAATGACATTGTCACTTTCAATGTTACATATTTCTGTAACTTCTTAAAATTCGATTACACTTTTAAGCAAAAATAGTACAAATAATTTTAAGAGGTGAAGATGAGGGGGTAACAAGAAAGTGAAGATCCCTCCTTAGGACAACACAGCCTACAGGCCAGGGAGGCACGCGTGGGAGCTGTCATCATGCCTTTGCTGTTCTAAAATGGCCTTCACCTGGGGCTGTCTGCTCTGTGGGCTGCTGGCTCAGGGGAGCCACAGGGGTCAAATGTGTCCCTAAATGTGGACCGTCAGCCCACCTGCTGCCCCCAGGGCACAGTGCTCTGGGGGTCTGAATGTGGGGGCCCCTGGAGGTTGCTAGAGGGGGCAAAGCCAGGTCCACTTACCTGTGTGGAAGAATTTCCCTGAGTAGCCCAGGTTGAAGGTGAAGTTTGGGATGTGTGTGCGTAGTTCATTCTGCGTATCAAACAGGGCCTAGGATGGGTGGAGGAGGAAGCAAGGGGTGAGGGAAAGCCAGCACTCCTGCCCCTCAACCCCGAGGCCCAGGAGTGTCCTGCTACCGCAGGACCAGCCACAAAGTTTGCAGGGCCCAGTGAAAAATGTGGGCTCAAAAACTAAGAATGTCAAGAAGGCAAAAGCAGAGTATTAAATCTCATGTGGTCTGTTTGGAGCGTGGGGCCCTGTGTGACCACACAGGCCCCACACCCATGAAGCCAGGACTGTGCAGCCACCTCCACTGGGCCTCTGGCAAGAGAAGTCCCAGACTCTAGCCTGGCTTTGCTATGTGTCCCTGAGAAGGCTTCGTAACTTCTCTAGGCCTCAGTTTCCCCAAATGTAAAATAGAGATAATAACATCTCTCGGGGCTCTTGAGAGAATTAAATAAGATATGACATGTTGAACTGCCTGACATGTGGTAAGTGATGAAAAATGGTGGCATCATATGTCTGTGGTCACTGCCACTGCGGAACTCACGTTTTGCCTGTCCAATGTGGAGGACTTCTCCTCATAGGTGAATGTGAGGCCGATGTCAAAGGACCATAGGTCAACGGACCAAACCAAATATGTACTGGGCACCCAGCAATGCGATGTTCTCATGCGTGGCACACCCAGTGCTTTGCAAGTCAATGAAGGGATGTTGACACTCGTGAAACAAACGTACCGTTGTACTCTGGGGTCAAGACTCAAAAAGATCCCTGCATGATGCATAAGGCTGCTAAGAAACCTGCTTTGCACACTCAAAGTCCTGGCCCTCCTGAGGCCACCATCAGCATCTTACCAAGGCCACACACTGACATGCTCCAGCTTTGTGGCCTGGGGCGAGTTACTTTAGCTCTCTGAGCCTCAGTTCCCTGCTCTGTAAAATGGGACCTACGACAATGCCCATCTCACAGGGCTGCTGTAAGGATCAGCTGAGGCAACGCGCAGGAAGGACTGAGCACAGAGCCTGGCCCCCACCAAGCCCTGAACAAGCAGCTGCTGTTGGTGTTATTTAAATTGCATTGTACAGCCAGTACTGTACCAGCTAATGAGGCAACGTTCATGTCTCTGAAAGAAAGGCTCAGTTGTAGCCTGTGCTTGGGATTAAAGAAAAAAAAAAAAGCTCTACCCTTTTTGACTCACAAGGACATTTAAGGCAAATGGGACCCTCGCCGGTGAAGCATTCTGCAGTCTGCACTGAGCTGAGCACATGGCAGAGGGCATCTCTATTAGTATTCTTCTACAGAAATGGCTTGAAACTGCTAGCATTCCTCTCACTCTAAAAATGGGGAAAGTAAGAACCAGGAAGGGAAACCCCAGGATTCATGGGGCACAGGGAGCCAGGCAGCCTGGTTTCTTCATGGGGTCGACACTCTGAACAGGCACCAAAGACCTAGGTTAGAGCAGCAGAGAGCAAGGCTGGGCCACCAGATGTCAGTCCTAAGTGAAGGCTCAGGAGGAAGCACTAAGTGTAAAGCAGATCAAAGAAACACTCACTGCCCTGTCCTAGGGGGCTGGAACCAGGAGGGCTCAGAGCCTGGCTATCTGTATACAAGCTCCTCATCCCGGCTATCCGGGCACCTCTGTGAAACCTTGGGATGTCAGGAAATAGCCTGAAAACCTCCCATCTACCCCATCTTGTCATTTTACAGCTGAGGCTCAGACATAGGAATGGACTTGCCCAAGTTACCCAATTAGGGTCAAATTGGGACTTGAACCCAAATCTTGGCTCCACAGATCGTGCCTGCTTCCCAACACCATCCAATCTGCCCTTCTCCTTGGGAGGTGTGAGGCAGAGTAGAGAACTCACTCTTGACAAAGGCAGGAGCGTGAGCCCCTAACCCCCAGCCTTCCTTCCAGGCCCCAGGACTTTGGGAGGATAGAGAGACAGCCTGACAATCTGAGTCACTCAGGGAGAAGAACAGCATTCCTCTGGGAAGGCTTTTTCAATCCCCCTCTACATCAAAAAGAAGTCTCGGTTTGGTGCTAATGTTTCTGCCACTTGCTAATCCAGCAGAAGAGAGGATAGGCGTCAAAGGCAGTAGGATCTCTGCAGAATTTAATCCTCTGTTTTGTTTTCTTTGGAGCTATTGTTCAGTTGCCCACTATTTACAGATACCCATTTCCCCATTTACACTAATGAGGTCGTTTCCTTTGCAAATAACTGAGTAAAATTGTGAGTAGATGAAAACTGTATTTTAAAGATTGCTTAATGGTCTTAATTTGCAGGCTTCTCTTCGGCAGTGAGACGTGTGTAAATATCGTGGTTTGCGAAATGCTTTTACAGAGACTTTAGTCTGGTAAACACATTTTGAAACTGCATTCCATTATCTATATAGACCTTAGTTAAAATACAACTTGCGTATGGTTCAGGCTCTAGTTCTTGTTTTAAGTTTTGTAGGAGCTCTGGTACTGACATAAACATTTTTGAGATTTAAAAATCACGTCTGGGCCTTTTGAGCCACGCTTCTGCTCAGGCCCGCTTCCACTTCTGGAAGTGTACTTTCTTTTCTAATAAAACTTTCCTTTTCTACCGTTAAAAAAAAAAAATACAGCCACGCCACCCTGAACAAGCCCGATGTCTGATCTCGGAAGCTAAGCAGGGTCAGGCCTAGTTAGTACTTGGATGGGAGACCACCTAGGAAGACCAGGTGCTGTAGGCTCAAAATAAAATAAAATAAAATGAATGAATGAATGAATGAATGATAAAAATCCCGTCTGGATTAAAAGGCCAATAGACAACCTTGCACAGCTCCCATTTCTGTGTTTTGGTGACTGGGTCTCTTCCTCCACAGACACATTCTTGGGCTCCTCACTCCAGATGCAAAATTCCTCTATATTTAATACTTCAATATGATTTTAAATAACACTTGCTTTTAATAAGGCAATTAATGAAACCAACTGGCCAAGAGAGGGAAACTAACGGCACAGGGGAAATGCAGACAGCAAAGCCCTGATGGGACACAGAAAGGTTTGAAGGTGGTGCCACGCCCCCCATCCGGCCTGGCGCCCGGGCCCTACCTTCACGTCCTCCACCTTCATGCGCGTGCCCTCCTTGCCCACGAAGATGTCATCGATGTCCACCAGGATGTAGCGGTCCAAAGGCAGTGCGAGGCGCTTGCCGGTGAGGAAAGCCACGGCGTCCACAAACACGAGCTTGTGCAGCCAGAAATTCAGGTTGTTGCCAAACAGCACGCGCTGGATGCCGTCGTGGAGGCCCAGGTCCTGGACCACTGTGGCGTGCAGCGCGGCGTGCAGGCCGGCGTCCGCGCCCAGGTGCGGGATGGACTCGGACGAGCGCGTCTTGGCCAGCAGCACTGGCTCGTAGGTGGAGTGGTTGGACTGGAACACAGTCCAGTCCTCGCCGGGCAGCACGCCCTTCTCTACCTCGCTGGGCCGCGTCACATAGAGCAGCGGGGACCTAGGGTTGATGCTGCAGTCCTTCAGGCCCAGGTTCGAGTGCAGGAACAGGGGGAAACCTTTGAGCTGTGCACTCAGCAGGCTGTTCTCGTTGGCCTGCAGCCGGGGTGAGGCGGGGAGGGGAGAACGGAGCTGTCAGATCCAGAACCCCGAGGGACCGTGGAATATCAGGTGTACACTGATAACAGCAATGTCAACAGGATTCATTAACCTTCGTGGAGGGCTTGTCACATACCTGGCCCTGTGCTAACCTGGCCACGTAAACCCATCTTCGCCTGTCACAATATACTAGCTAACACGTATGACGTACTTACTTACCAAAGCCAGGTGCCAGGTTCAAGCACTTTATACGCAGTGGTGCTGCTAATCCTCACAGTGGCTCTGCGATGGAGGCATTACTATCATTCCCATTTTACAGGCGAGGAGAATAAGGCCCAGATGGGTAACTTGCCCAAAATCACACAGAGAGAAGTTTAGCAGTTGAGAGCATGGACTCTACCACCAGACTGCCTGGCCTTAGGCAAGTTATATAACCTTTCTGAGCCTTGCTCAGTTCCCTCTGCTATAAAACGTGGCTGAGAACTTGATAAATACCTCAAGGGGTGTTGGAGGATGAGTGCTAATGCCAGCAAAGTGCTTGGAACAGGGCCAGCAGCATCGCCAGTTGATCATTTGGTCCTCATGTCAGCCTCAGGAGGCAGGTTCCTTTGTTATCCCACGTCACAGGTAAGGAAGCTGAGGCTTTCCGGGGAGTGTGGTCCCCAGTCGCACAGTAGTCAGGGGAAGCCACACTGTGCGGCCAAGCGGTCTGGCCCTGGAGCCCACACACCTGACCACCAGGCTCTCCTGCCTGTGGTTTCCAAACTGCTTTTACCCCACAACCCTTTCTTCAGGAGAAATGTGAGGTGATGCCCGCGTAGACGAGATCAAAGAGGAGATATCTACTGGGAATGCAGGAACAAAGGCACCTAACCCCCATATACCTCCAACACCCCCAAGGTCACCCCCTCTCAGGAATCCAGCTCCCTGTAACTCCTTTCTCCTCCGGGAGTCTGCTCCGCCCAGCTCCCTGGGGATCTGCAGGCAGTGCCCCCAGCCCCTGCTTCTCCTCTTTCCTAGGCTCGCAGCCCCCGCTCCTTCACACCATCCCTCACCCTCCTAGCCACCTGCCTCTGGATACAGTATAATTTGTCCTTGTCCCTGTGCCAATTCCATTCTGTCTTCCTGGCCTGGCAAACTCCTGCGCATCCTTCAAAACCCATTACATGTTAAAGCCTCAGATGTAGCACTTTTTATTTTGGCTGCTACATTTCTGTTCAAGGTCTCTCTCCCACCAGTCTGTACCCCCTTGAGTCCAGGGGCTGGAGTCCAGCACGGGCTTGACACCCAATGGGAGTAAACACACTTTTGATGAATAATTGGATTTTTTAAAAGAATGAAAGAGAAACAGACAGCTCTCCAATACCTGGCACAAGACAGCTGTTCAACACAGGTTTCATTTGTTCATTTTACAACTATTCACCGTGCCAGGCACTGTGTTTAGTGTCACAGATACAGTGAGAAAAACAGACAGGGACCCTGCCCTCATGAACCTTAAAGTTAAGTAAGGAAGAGAGACAGCAATCAGAACCACAGACATAAACTGAGACTTCAATGTTTTGGTACATGCTGCACAGAAGCAGTCCATAGTTCTAGAACAACAGATAACTGGGCATAGTCAGCTGGCTCAGGTAAGGCTTCCTGGAGAAAGAAAGAGACTTAGACAGTAAGTAAGCATCAACTAGGGGAGAGGTAGAGGCCAAGTTCAAAGGACGGCAAGTGCAAAGACCCTGAGGTAGAAGAGAGCTCAGCGCAGCCAAGGAATAATAGCAAGGGGCCAGCAGAGTGGTCAAGAAGAGGAGGTGATGAGGCAGAAAGGTCAGCTGGGGCCAGACCTGCAGGACACTGGAGGCTTGGAAGTGGCATGGACAGCCATCAAAGACTCCATCAAAGGGTTCTGAACGGAGGGATGAAGGGTTCCAATTAACATTTTAAAAAGACTCATTGGCCTGGTATGTGAAGAATGAGTGGGGTGGGGCAAAGCAACAATGGACAAAGGGCACCAAATGAGGCTAGAAAGAGAGGCAGGGTGGTACATAGGGCCGCCCTGTAGAGCTGGCCAGGTGAGCACTGCACAAGGGCACTCCGTTGTGCCCCAAGGTGGAGATGCATCTTCCCAGAGGGTGCCTTTTACTATTCCTTCATGCAGAAGTGCTTTTTTCTGATTCTTACAAAGGCTCTGCAGGGCCTCGTAAACTGTGGTAAGGAGCTTGCACGCCAGGAGTACCTGCCAACTCACCACTCCTGAGCCAGCCCCAGTACAGAGCCCAATCCTGAGAGGCCACCTCCCCCAGCCCAAGGGGCCCCACAACCCCTAAGCCAGCCAACACTGGCCAAGGATGAGAACTGCAAAGACAGAGGAAGCCAGAGACATTTCAGACTCTGTCCATCACCTGCTGTGGCCTGGGAGATCACACTGGACCAAAGGCACTGGGGGATCCCATTTCAAAGTCCCGACCCTAAGCTGACTGCCGGGCACTGGCAACCCAGCCATTTGCTCAGCTGGGAGACACTGAAGAAGGGAGAAAGCCAAGTTGCTGACCGTCCATTCCAGTTGGCAATAAAAAGAACCAGCCGGGAAGGGAATGGAGGGTAAGCCTCAGCATCGCAGAGGCTGACCCCCACTGCAGGGGAAATCCTCCTGTTTGCTAACACCGAGGATCCACCCAGGAGACACCCAATCTTCCAGTGGGGTCATCCGTGCAGAGGAAGGAAGCCCAGATCTGGGAAGTGAAAGGCCTAGTACAGATTTAGACAGTGACTAGCTGATGACCTTGAGAACCCCACATCTCCTCTCTTGGCCTTAGGTCGGCTTGCTCTGACATGCTCACCTGCGGTTGGGTTAGAAACCATGAGTGTGGTTGTCAGATCTTGACTCTGACTTACTAGCTGTGTCACCCTAGACAGCCATTTAAATTTTCGAGCCTTATTTCCTTTCCTGTAAAGAAAGTACTTCCTTCACAGGGTAGTTGTGAGAATTACACGTGGTGAGACTACAAAGCAATAAGCTCAGTGTCTGGCACATAGTGTGCAAAAGAAAAGAGGTCAGATAGTTCTTGTCAGTTCTCTGCCAGGAGGTGTTCAGCCCCAAGGCATCTGGAGTTGCAAAGATGAGGCATGACAGTGCCAGAAACCGGAGCTACCAATGAAGAACTGCTCCCACCCTCAAGGACCTCACGTGGGCGCATGTTGGTCAGAGCTACAAGACTAAGTGCTATCACCAACTATTTGCCAGACACAGAGATGGTATAGCATGACAGCTGCCATGGCTCTAAGTACCAGGCACTGTGCTAATGCTTCCTACCCACTGCCTTATTTTATCTTCAACATGGCCCAGTGAGGCAAGAGCTGTGACTGGCCCCAATCTACAGATGAGTTGAGTACCCTGTCCAAGGTCACTCTGCTTCTCAGTGACAGACAGATTTGAACCTGGATCTGGGCTTTTCAGCCCCTTCTCTCACACTGACCTGGGAATCCAGCATCAATAGGAACTGGAAAATGAGTCTCCAGATCCTTGGGGTCCACAGCCTTCTGTGTTTGTCAAACCCAAAGCATAGTGGGCAAGCTAGCCTTGCCTAAAGAGCCGAAAGAAGTAGCTTGACCACAAGAGGGCGTCCGTAAGAGCAGAAGGTCACTGGCTTCTGCTCAAAACCAAGGAGGGGGTCTCGTCTTATGCAATAGGTTAGGAAGAGCACTAAGGCCTGGAATTGCCACTTGACCCCACAGTGAGACTGAGCAGGTCCCTGCCCCTCCCTGGACCTCATGGTCATCTTCTATAGAGCAAGTAATTGAGGCTAGATGGGATCCAAGCTCTGTCGTACCAGTTGAGTCCGAAGACCCCAGTCCACTGCCTGATTTCCAGAGACTAGGAGCTCTGTATGCTGGATGTGGCCTCTGATGCAAATTCTACTAAATAAATGGTATCTGAGGCTCCTGGACTCATCAAACAATGGTTAAGACTAAGGCCTCTAGAGCCAGACTGCCTGAGTTCTAATCCTAGATCTGTACTTATTGAAGTTCTGAGTATGGGCACATTTCTTCACCCCCTCTTTTGCCTCTATTTCCTTCTCTCTTAAATTAGGATGCTATCTACCTGCCTTGGAGGATGGTTTATGAGTGTTAAATGAATTAATTCACATAAAGCATATAGGACAGGGCACGGCGTGGGGTGAGCACTCAATAAATGTCAACCATTCTGACATTTTTCAGGCCCGGGGCTCTGACTTGAACTTAATGAAGTTCATGGCAGGAAAGGCAACAGAGTCCAGGAGAAAAGAAAAAACAGATAATGAAGACAGTCTGACTTTGTGCCACTATAAAGCCGTAAACCAGGCCAGCGTTTCACAGAGGTGCTTTGTAAGGGAAAGGGGTTTATGATCAAGCCAGTTGGGGAACAAATCTCACCAGGTTGCTCTACTGCAGGACTTCTAAGGGCCTTCATTTCCTTGGCTCAGAAACCCTTTTTTAGTGGCAGAGCATCCCGCTTCATTAGCACATGAAAGAACACGCTGTGGCAAACCCACCCCTAGACCGGGCTCCTCCCAGCACTGAGCACAGCGCCAGTACGCGCGGGTGCCCGTGCACACCAAGGGACGAGTGGCCAGCCAGCAGTGGACATGGGCCACTTCTGACCCACTTTATGCTCCTCTCTCTGCCAAGGCCAAGCAAGAACCTGCCTCAGGACCCGTGGACGCGCTGTCCCCTCTGCCCGGAAAGTCCTTTACACGGAGAGCCACACGACTCCTCCCCTCACTTCCCGCCAGTCTCTTTATCAAGGATGACTCCCCTGGCCATTCGATCAAAAAGAGCCTCAACCGCCATACTCATCATCCTGACGCCCTCTCCCCGCTTTCTTTCTTTTTGAAGTTATCACCATCTGCCACCTGATATGTTTATTTGTTCATTGTCTGTCACCCACTCCCCCACCACCCCATGAAACTGAAGTGACAGCAGGGACTTTGCACATTTGGATCACCACTGTGTCCTCGGGGCCTAGTAAAGGACCTGGAACACAGTAAGCACTCAGTAAATATTTTCTGAATGAAGGAATGAATGCCCCCAAGCACCCAACTAGAGTCCCGACCAGGGCTTGCTTTCATCTGAGGTCAGCGTTCTCTGGCCAGAGCCTCTGGATTTCCCGTCCAGCTGTCCCCAACCCCCACCCCCTTCCAAGGACAGCTTCCCCCATGACACTCTCAGCAAGGACTCTGATCCCAGAAGTCATTCTGGGTGCCCCACAGAGCCCAGAGCAGCTCACCTGTCCACTGGGATTTCTTTCTTCTCTTCCTTCCAATGCAAAATGGCTGACTCCAGAGGTGCATACATTCCGCACCCCCTCACAGCCAAGAGGAAAAAGCATAGGATCCAGAGCCCAAACTATCTAAGTCTGGGTTCAAATCCTGGCTCTCTCTCTTATAGGCTTCACAGCCTCATATACATAACTTAACCCTCCTGAACCTTGGTTTGCCTGTCTACAAAATGGGGACATACTCCATCCCTTGGGAGGACTGCCTTGACAGGTTTCAAGGGACCTAGCAGAGCATATCCCCTCCTACCTCGCACCCACCCTTGGGGCCTCCTTCAGAAAGTGCCTTCTGTGTGCTAGGTCCCCTGCATGGCAAGCAATCCCCCTGCCAAGTGCTCCTAATAAAAGCTAATCCTTTAGGTACCAGGCACAGTGCTCCAAGTGCTTTACATACACTCACCCATTTAACCTTCACAACAACCCTGGGAGGAAGGCGCTACCCTTACAGATGAGAAAAGTCAGGCACTCAGCTAACAAGTGTGGAGATGGGGTTCAAACTTAGCTGGAGCTCTCAACTGCTCAGGGACCCTGCTCCCTGCGTACCTTGAAGAAGCCAATGATGCCCACGCCATAGGCCACACAGTACTTGTCCAGCAGCTCCCGGTTCCAGGCGTCCAGGTTGACATACTTGAGGATGTTCTCGTAGATGATGAGGGCGAAGCGGCCACGGCCCTTGTCGGTGAGCGTGGGCATGTCCCCCTTGCCGGGTGCGATCTCTGTGCGGTACTTAAAGCGGCTCGACTCCAGGATGGCCACCACCTCCTGGCCCAGCTGCGAGTAGAGGCTCTCCACAAACACCAGCACCAGCGGGTCCGTGCGGGCAGGGGCGGCCACCTGCACGGGCTTGAGCGGCAGCAGGCGGCTGGGGGCCATGGGTGGCGGGTCCCCACAGTCAGGTTCGGGGGCATCTGCCGAGGGCTCCAGGCCTCGCTTCCAGCCATACAGGTAGTAGGCGGAGACAAAAACGCTGAAGAGGCAGAAGACAAACAGCAGGAAAAGGACAGCCTGCGGGGACACGTGCCGACACAGCCTGCGGAGGCGCGCCAGGGTGGGCATCCTGGTCCCTGAGACCTCGGCCACCAGAGGCCTGGCCTGCCCTGGCCACTCCAAGGCCCCAAACAGGAGGAGACACCGGAGTTGTCAACTGACCAACAAATTCACAGACACCTAGCGAGTGCGGCCCTCAGTGGGCAGCAGGAGAGGAGGATCCGGGCTGCCGGCCCTTCCTCCCAGCCGGGGCGCAGTCCGCAGGCTGGTTGCGCTCCTTCCTTCCTCTGCGCCCCTTTATGTCACCATGGCAAACCCCCACGTGGTCCTGTGCACAGCAGAAGTGCCCCAGGGCATCAGGGCCTCCTGGGGGGTCCGGGCAGCAGGCTGGAGGACACTGGGTAGGCCCCGGGGTGCCACATGCCTCTTGCTTGGTGGGGCCCCCAGGGCCAAGGCTGTGGAGAGAAGAGTCAGAAGGTGAAGAGTCAGAGTGTGGGCTTTGGGGGTCCTTCGACTGTGGATGCACAGGATCTGACCTAGGCAGGCCCAAGTTCAAGCACTGCTGCTCAACCTGGTTGCATGATTCGGGGCAAGCTCCTTAATCTCTCTGAGCCTCAGTTTTCCCATTTGTGAAATGAGGCTGACAATAGTGCCTACCTTACAAGAGAGGCTGGAGATTAAGTCCAATCATGTATATAAATCACTTAGAGCAGCACCTAGCATCTAGTGTCTAAAATGGCGGTTGTTATTTATTAGAATTATCAGAGTCCAAGACTAGTCTAAGAAAACTCCAGAAGCAGGAAGAAGTAAGACAATGAACACTTACAAGGCCTGGGAGCTGGAGGTGGGATTCTAAATAGCGAACCCCAGTGCTGTTTATAATAGCAAAGGACGTTATTTACAGTACCAAATGCCCAACAATAGGGGACCGTCTTTACCAATTATAACGTAAGCATGGGATGGTATCCCAGACAATTATTTACATTATGTCAAAGAAGAACACTTACTGACACAAAAATATAATTACCATATAGATTGTGAAAGTGGAAAACATGTATAAAACTGTATGCATATTTTTGGTAAAAAAAAAAAATTTATGCCTAGGCCAGAAACTGGTACTAAATCCAAAAAACCCCCCAAAATGTTAATGATTATCTCTGAATGATTTTTATTTTCTTCTTTTTGTTTCCTAAATTTTCTACAATAATCATTTATTATTTTTGTGAACGTCAGAAAATAAACGCTTTTAAAAGATGTACTCAGACACAACAGACAGGGGTGCGAAATGAGAGCCTGTCTTGGACACCGGGTCTGATCCCACTTCTGCCATGACATGCTGTGTGACCCCGAGCATACCCCGCCCTCTCTGGGCTTCCTGCCTGTTAAAGAGGGCATGGGGCCAGATGATCCCTGAGGTCTCTTCCATCTCTGATTGTCTACAATTCAGTACCTACTATGTGCCAGCACCATGGGGAACCCAAGGCCACCAAGAAAACAGGTACCTACAATGCAGGGTGACAAGCGTGACGGTGGAGAACGGAGGGTGTTTGAGAGACCTGAGGGCAACTTAACAGCACTGGAGGGGGAGAACCCAGGAAAGCTTCCTGGAGGAAGTGGTACCTGAACTCACCAGAAAAAGTAAGGAGTTGACCAGGGATAGGAAAAGGGAGGGGCACAAATGGCAGCCTGGAGATGGGGGAGTGTGCAGGAGCTGTCCAGGGACTCTTGCAGCTCGAGCTGAGAGCAGGCAAGAACAGGCAAGTTTCCTGGCCAGAGGCAGGAGGGCTGGGGTGACTGGTCCTGTTTATACTCAGGGTGCACCCATGCCCCATTTCCCACTGGTTAGGGCAGCCCTCTGTTCTTCTGCCACAGCAAGCCCCACCCCTCAGCCAAAGGCCAGGACGAGATGGTGCCTTGCCTGCCACTGATATCTGGAGGCACCTGCCTACTCCAGCCACCTGACCCCACTTCTCCTTCAGGTCCAGGTGCTGTGGGTACTGGTCCTCAGTCTACTGCATTAACAGCTTTTCAGCATGTGTGGTAGTGATGGAGCCAGCAGTCTCAGGCATCTGGGGCTCATAGACTCTCATGGGAATCTGGTAATATTTTGCAATAAAAAATGCACATACACTAGAAAATATGAGAAGTACAGACCCTGTGCCCCCAAACCCATCCGTGACTCTAAAGCTCTAGGCCAATAGAACTTAGCGGTTAGGTGTGCAGACTGGAACCAGGTGGCTTCTTTCAAACCCACCCCACCGCCCAGTAATTGCGTAATCCTGGGCAAGTTATTCAACTTCTCAGTGCCCACAGTTTCCTAATCTGTAAAACGGGGAAACTAGATAAGCTTCCCAAAGTTGTGAAAACTAAATAAGTTGATACATAGGAAGCACTCAGAACCATGGCTGGCACACCGCACTGAGTGAGGGTCAACGCTATTATCATACAGTCCTATTGTCTATTTAATGTACTCACCATGTGGGTAACAACTGAGTCTACGAAACACTGTAGAGCTCTGTGCATAGGTGCTCCCCCCCTTCCTTCCTTCTCTCTCTCTCTCTCTCTGTCTCTTTCTCTCCCTCTCATATCTTTCAGAGACTGTGGCCTTTCCCAGGAACTGGATGGATAAGCAAGAGCCAGATGCTTAGAGGCCGGGAAGCTACAGAGAAAGCCATGGCAAAGCCCAGGCCCAGGCCTGAGAGAGGGTAAAGTGAGCAAGAGAACGAGCCAAACAGTTTCAGTCCTCTGAGAAGTCCAAAAACCCTGGGGTGGGGGTGGGGAAAGCCAGCTGCTCTGTAAACAAAGTGCTGGCCACCCACGTGCTGGCTGGGGACCTCCAGCAAGGCCCTTGCTGCAATCCCCTCCAAGGCCCGGTGCCCGCCACATCCGCCTGCATTCCAGAACCCTGTGGATCAACGGATGGAGAACTGGGGGGCTTCTGATCCCCCCAACTATCAAGGCCTCAAGGACAGCTGGGAGCTGAGGCCTTAACAACCCCTACCGCCTTGGGCCTGCCTGGGCCTTGCAGACATCCCCAGCCATTTTAGTAAACTCCAGCCTCGCCCAACCAGTCACCAATCTTGGTCATGCATCTAGGCCTAATGAAGTTTCCATTGCCTGGAATGCCTCCCCCTACCCCTTGAGACACTTACTCATCCTTCAAGACCCCAGTTCTAGTATCATCAGCTCTCTGAAGTCATCCCCATGCTCACTCGTCCTGCCCGTATGCCTCTACTTTCAGGCCAGCTCCTGCCCCACTCTCAGCATCTCCTCACCCTGGGGTTTGGCACTCCATAGCTGGAGGCTGAAAACCAGGACCCTCAGGCTAGACGTGGACGTGTGTTCTTTGACTTGCACACAATTTTTCTTTAATTTAAGTTATCAACATTTTTAAATTAAGAGATTTCACATAAAAGTCAGAACTTCTAACTTCTCTTTGAAAACATCATGCTCTGGTGACACTGGGCATGCATCTTCCCTGGCCACCATCACTTGAGGCACTTACAACACCTGCCTATGTATTCCACAGCCAAGCTCCTTCTCTCCTTGGCTTCCCACCCAGCCTCTGGGTGCACCTGAGCTTACAGTCCATGCAGAGTAGACTCCGGGCATTTCTACACACGGTTCTGAGGCCTGTTGCCTGCAGAGCCTGGGGTTGGATCAGGATTTACTGACCTCTGCATGGGCAGGCTCTGCCTGGCACCTGGCACACAGTGGTCCTCCCCAAATACCAAAGTCCCCACATGCCTCAGTGCCCTGAAAGGCAGGGACAGGTCTGATTTGTCCTGGAAGCTTTCCCCAGGCATAGGTCCTTTTTTGAGTACTCCAGATATGAGTGAGTGAGCAGCTGTTATTATTCCCAATCTACAGATAAGGAGACTGAGGCTCCAAAGTGAAGTGACTTGCCACAGTCACGCAGGAAACCACTAAATCTTGATCAACAGGTTTCCTTCCTGATTTCAAATTAGGTCTGTCATTCCTCCATGAAACACAGAGGTTTCTACTAAAAGAGGTTTCTACTATATATATATATATATATATATATTTATGTATATTTATGTATATTTATATATAATTATCGTCATCTTTATTTTTATGGCTACCATAGAGCATTTCCATGAGCCTGGCCCTGTGCTAAGCACTTTACATACCTTATCTCATTTAATCTTGACAATGAATACTGTCATTATTCCCACATTTACAATTGAGAAAAATGAGGCTCAGAGAGATTAAATCATTTGCCAAAAATCACACTGCTAGTAGATGGCAGAGATGAAATTTGAACCCTGACTCCATAAGAAAGAGCAGGCTCTGGAGCCTTCAGGGGAACTTTGGTTGGAATGGGAAACAGCATGAGGGGGCCTTAGCCACCAGAGGCCTCTAGCCCTCACCCAGGCTCCCACTGTGCTCTCCCAGCCCTAGGCCTAGCTTTCTCTGCCAAGGTGCCGGGGATAATGAATGAGATGCTCTGGTCGTCATGGAGACACCATGGCAACGCTGCACTTTCGGAAAATACCACGGTAACTGTGGCCACTGCTCTAGAGTTGAAAGTCACTCCCTACCCCACCCCCACTCCAAAATTCTCTGGTTCCCCCATAATCCTCTCTAGGACCCAGAGAGAAAGGAGGCAGAGGTACATGGGCCTTCTCAAAAACCAAGCTATCTAGAGGTCGGGACTGGGGAGGGGGTCCAGCTCTGCCCTGAATGGACAGGCGAGCTCTGGGAGTACAACTAAGCGCTCCCTGAAACTGATCTTCCTGTGCCTTTCTTTCATGGTGAAGCGCATCTAATACGTAACTTGCATGTACTTGATGACGACTATGCGCAGTGGGCCTCCTATTAAAAAGTCTGTATGCCATTTCACCCCAACCATCTGAGAGGCACAGTGCAGTGGCTGCTAGCATGGCAGTTATGGGCTCAGATGGAGCCAGCCCACCTGGGCTTGAATCTGGCCTCTATTATTTAGTAGCCTCGTGACCGTTGAGCAAATCTCTCAACCTTTCTGAGCCTGTTTCCCCAAGTGTAAAATAGGATTTATACTACTTATCTATCTCGAAAGGCTGTTGCCAAGACTAAGAGATGTGTGTAAAACAGCTCAGTGCCTGGTGCATGGTGATATAGGTTAATAAAATAATATATATTTAACAAATTTGGAAACCGAGGCTCAGGAAGGAAGTGGCCCAAGGCTACATATCAAATTAATAGTGGATCCAGAAAAAGAGGAAGGGAGGTCAGGTTCGGGAGCCCACTGGGCATCAGGGACAAGCAGATGACCTCTCGCTGTTCCTTCCTCTGTACTTACGGAGCAACTACTAAGGACAAGCATGGCCCTGGGCATCAAAGATGCAGGCCTCCGCGCTCCGGGGCTTTATTTCTCTGTGATGCTGCCACAGGGTGAACGGAAAAAGATCCTCGCAGCTCTACATGCTCACCCAATCCAGATTTGATTTCCTGCCTGAGTCATTCTTGACAATGTCCCTGACATGTTCACAGGGTGCCATCATAGGCATCTGGGCCACAGGCACAAGTATGGGGTGGAAAGTTGAGAGAAGGTGTAGGAAGAGCCCTACCAGCAGGCTCAAAAGTATATGAATGGGCACTGGGCTTGGGGGAGGAGGGCTGGCTGAAGGCCAAGCCCTGGTAGCCCCACATGCAATCCCAGGGCCACTCCCCACAGCTGAGCCAGCCCTTCCCAGTTTGTCACACCCCCAGCACAGTCACACCACCACCACTAACCAGCCACACCCCACAGCCACCCTGCCCCAGCCTGCCCCACCCACCATATACAGCATAGCCTAGAAAATCCTCCACATTTGCTTCCCAGCTGTGCGGGAGTTTCTCCGGTGCAATTACACCCCTGGGAGGCAGAGACCAGAAGCAAATCTGCTGGAATTTGCTGCAAGCCCCATCCCCCACAGCCCCCGCAGTGCTGCCTGGCCGGGGGCCAAGCTACCGCCTATCAGTCACCCTGGAGTCCAGAGCTGCCCCAAGGGACTGTCAGCAGTCTGACACAGAGTCTCAGGGCCTCAGAGTGTGCGGTCCACCTTGTAGTGAGCACCCGGAGACACTGAGGCCCAGAGAGAGAAAGGGAACCCCTGGGATTGCATGGGCCAGGCCTGCCCCACCCCCACCTACCTCGGCCCATTTTCCTGTCCATGAAGACTCTGCCCATCCCCTTCCAAGGCCAGCCTCAGCCTGGGGAGTTGGACTTCGCCAGCTGTGGATTTCAAAAGTCCTCCCTGAGCTCTCCTGCTCTGCATCTCACCATGCAATGCTGGATTTACGCTGCTAGATGTCAGTGGCTCTCAAAACTAGAACACCGGTCCCCCAACTTCACCGGAAGCTTTCCAAGACAGAAGTGGTCTCCTACCCATGGTAGGTGCCCAAGAGTCATGTGCCCTTACCAATTACCTTCCTCTTTTGAATCTGCTATGAGGCATCTCCAAGCTAAACTGCATTAATATGAACTTCCTTTTATTAAACATGATATGCCTGTACCAAAGCTTCGTGCAGGTGACCAACCCCATGCTATTATTTCATCCTTCTAACAGCACCATGACCTACTTTCCACTCATGTTACACATGAGGAAACTGAGGCCCAGAGGGAGCCCGTGAGTCGCCCCAGTGCACTCAGAGCAAATGAGCAGGTGACAAGGAATCTCAGCAAAGCTTCCAGGCTCAGGAGCCTGGCTTGATCATCCTTCAGTTCTGAAGGTCCTCCGTGTTCACCCAGGACCCGAGAGTGAACGCATATCCCATTCTCTGGTGCCTCTGAGTGGTGCTCTTTCTGCTTTTGTTTTCATTCATTTTGTGTGTGTTTTAACACAAAAGCAGCCTTTAATGATCCTTCTTGGACGCAGACCCACAAATCATCCATCAGTCAGCAAGAGAACAAAGCATAAAGCCCTGGTTTACTCCCAGGTCCTCAGTGGCCTTTGGGTTTGTGGTAGGGGGCCCCAGCAGGGACTGCCCAGCAAGAAACCTCAGGAACTTAGACCCACTTATTGAGAATTCGTCTTTCTTCCAACAGGGCCCGAGCTGAGAGTCTATCTTTGCATCAGCTCTGGAGAAAGGGTTTACCAAGCAAACAAACAAGGCAGCTTAGGGGAGGGGCAGAGTGGGGTACAGGCAGATGAGGACCAGCCACCCTCCAGTTCCAAGGACAGGCTCCCCTCCAGTCCCCCCTGCAGCTCCCAGCACAGACTGAGGTGGGCAGGCCCATCACAGGAAATGCTCCTCATTATCGCATGCAGCTTCCCAGAATAGGGCTTTCTCTGCCCAACCCCCAAATCCATCTAAGACACAGTCAAATCCATCCCTATTTTTCTTTGGCTCAGATTATAGGCACTCGAAAAGGACAGAATGATATTTTCTTGCAAATATAACCTCCCTCCCTGACAGCAGCCAGCAGTGACTGAGCTGGTAACTTGCCAGCCCCATACCTAGGCTGTGCTGAGAGCTTTTCCTGATTTGTCACACCCAATCATCACACCCTAAGAGGTGGTGTCACTGATGTGTGTACTTTACGGATGAGGAAAACTAGCTCAGAGAAGGTAAGCAGCTGACTCAAGGTCACACAGCTGGGCAGAGGTGGAGCTGGGATGGCCCCAAGCCAGCCCACCTTGGATCCCCCACTTAAAACGCCTATACAGTCCTGCCGCCCAACATTTCACACCATTCTCGAGCCAGGCCTGCAGCCCAGAGAGTACCAAAGAGAAGCTTCGTGCAGGTGACCAACCCCAGCTGCTACACGCAGGCTGACCCAGCTTCTCCTGTAACAGGAACACTGCACAAGGAGCACTGCAGGTCCCCAGAGAGGCAGGAAGGACCTCAGCTGGAGGATCCTCACCCTCCCCTGCCCCAGGGCCTCGTCCTCCCAGACAGGCCAGGACCCCCGGGCAGAGGCTTCATGCTAAGGAAGAAGAGAAAGAGAGTCAGGAGTAAGAGTCAGAAGCAGGAGATCTTAGCTAACGGCCAACGAGAAGGACGATGGTGACCAACATGCTGCACAGGTGTGCCGCACGCCAGGTCCTATAGCTAGCACTTCCAGGACCTCATTTATTTGTCATGTATTCCCAACGAAGCAGAAACAAAGAGACCAGGCCCTGAACTTCTCCCTTGTCTGACATCCCTGCAGAGGAGCTGTAAAATGCCGGTGAGGCCCACCCCTCGCCCTCCCACATGCCCACTCCACGTCTCCAGATGACTCCTGAGAGATTCTGAAAAGCAGGTGTACTTGGGGGTCTCCATCTCAAGGACGCAGAAGCTAACATCCACGTAGGCCTGGAGTCCACATCAGCATCCCAGCGCCTGCAACTCCCTCCCTGTGGGCCTCCGTTTCCTCAACTAGACAGTGATGAGTGTGGACTGGACCAGAGTGTGTGACCTCTGGGGTTACAGAACCCTTTGAGAATACAGTGAAGGCTGTTAATAGACTCCCCAGACAAGTGAAAATTCCTTACAAATTCAGGGTAGCTGTGACTAACCCCCAAGTTAAGAACATGGAAACCTTCTAGGGGCCCCTCTGGCTTTGACGAGTTGTGGCTCTCAAGGTCTAGACAGGATGAAAGCCCCGAATGTAACATCTTAGCACCCTGGGACCTCACCATTCCAGCTCTCCCACGGCCCTGCAGTAAATCGTTAACTTTCAGACCTGCTGGCTTTAGGTGGAATTGTGGACTTGTTCAGCTGTCAGGAGAAGCGGCAAGAAAAACTGAGCCCTTCCTTCCTATCCCTCAACTACAGCCTCCTTCTCGTCCATCAGGAATCCGCCATGTCAGCCCTGGGGTGGCCCCAGGGGTTGGGACACTGGAGGAACCTGTCTTTGGTCCTGAAGGCAGACAGGACCCAGAGCCAGGCTCCGGGGCCAGCCTGGCCCAGCCTCTGCCTCCGGCCCCTCCTGCATAAGTATGAACATGCACACTCCGCATGGACACGTACGTCCAGACGGACATGGGAGGACTGAACGGGGGGAGGGCACCAGCGGCCATGGGCAGAGGGCACAGGGTGGCTGGGGAGAGAAGGACAAGACCCACCGGAGCTCCAGGCGGCGGCTGCTCAGCTCCGCTTCCCTCCGCTGCGTCCTCTCAATGGTTCCACACTCCTCACTTAACACGGCCGCACCTAATCCCAGAGCCAGGACAAATGGCATTACTGCTGGCCCAGTCCCCTCCCCGGGAGGGAGGGAGGGGGGTGGCCCTAGGGCACCCTGAGCCACCAACCATGTTCCCGGAAGCCTCCAGCCCTGCACCCCCTCACCAGGTTCCTTGTTAGAGACCACCAGTCCCTACCTCCTGGATATCAGAAAGAGTATGACCTGCCCAGTTGAGCCCCCTGCCCAGGGAGCCCCACGACAGGCAGGGACCGCTGCCTGGAGGTGCCTTCTGCGAAAGAAGAGAAAGCGTGTCCCTGACCCTTATGCTGATGGGTCCTCTGGTCCCTCTCAAGAAAGGTGGCAGCCAGGAGTGGAGGAGCCCTCGCTGGCAGCAAGTGTAACAGAGTTTTGGCTACAGTTCCGCCTGACTTCTTGTGTGATCTTAAGCAAGGCCCTCCCCCGCTCTGGGCCTCAGTTTCCCCACCTATCCTGAGAAGTAAGAAGAAGGACTGATATTCCTTACTGGGGCCAGCTGGTGGTCAAAGTGTCTGTGATGTTGGCTTTTGGCCTCTGCCCCATGCCAGCTCACCCGCGGGGCCCTTCCCAGTGCCCCACCCTCAAAGGAGGAAAGAGGGTGACTGCCAGTGTGGAAGGGGCAGAACTCGTACCAGAGTGTCAGGTGCTAGAGCTGAAAAGGGCCTTATGAAGCCCAGAAAGAAGCAACCTGGCCACGGTCACAAAAGCACCTGGAAAAGGGCCAGGCCGGCCTGGGTTCACCTCTCAGCAGTAAACGTGTAAGGGTGTCCACCTGCAAAGGTGTTTGCCTTTTTGGAGGACACCAAGGAAAGCATAAGGCAACTCGCTAAGGGCAAAATTTCAGGCCCCAAAAGCAGCGAAAGGAAAAAAAAAGATGGCGTGCGGGTATGCATGGGGCCAGGGAATAGAGACAGGGGTGACTGTCCAGCACCCCCTCATGTCACACCATGACAGTGGCCTAGGATGCCATCAGCTCCAGGTAGATCCTAGGAACCCTTGCAGGGATTAGCAGCCTTGGCTACCTCTTAACAAGACACTTGAGGCCCAGCCAGCAGGCCCGATGGTAGTAATGAGAATACTGACCCAGAATGACGCCCTAAGCCCAAGTTGCCCAGAAGACACAAAAGCCTTGGGGAAACTGAAAGGCTCCAGGCCCTGTGGCCAGAGTGGAGGGAAGCCAGGTGCACTGGGGACGATGAAGAAGGAGGGAAAGCTTTGAGGCATTTGGAGCCGCAGAACCCCCCTAATCTCCTGAAGGCCTGGTGGGTGCAACACGGGGGCCTGCTGAGACCCAAGGCCCACATGAAAGTGGTCTCGTCCTTCCAGACTCACTGGGGCTTGTCACCGCAATAGGAGCCTGCCACCGACATGCCTCAGCGGTGAGGGGCTCAACGCGCTTACACAGAGACGCAGGTGGCGGGGAGGGGAGAGGGATGGGGAGCAGTGGGCAGGAGGGCCTCGCTTTCTCTGGGGCACAGACAGCCAGAGAGCGGAGACACAGCACCAGGTGACTTACATACTGCAGGCTCCTTCTAATGGGACCCAGGAGGCCTCGGTGAGACTCTAGAAGGTGTCTTTGCACCCCCATGACTCAGGGAACAGTTCACAGGGTCAGGAGACCAGAGTTCTAGTCCTAGACCGCGCTAGGGTGAGGCAAGCGAGGCAGCAGGCACAGGCGTTAAGGAAGCGCTTCCTCTCAGGCACTTCCTGTTGTTGTGTACCTGCATGACACTGGGAGCGAGTGCCACCTCACAGAGGCACCTGAGAGTGAAAGCTCCTTCACGTTGGCTCCAGGGGCCTCTCTCGCCTCACCCCAGTATCAACCTTGCACTAACCTGCCAGTGACCTCGGGCAAGCCCCTGCTCCTTTCTGGGCCTTGCTTTGCTCACCTGTAAAATGGAATGGTGCCAGGTGGCTCCAAGGGCCCTCCTAACTCTAAGCTGGGCGATTCTGTAGGGAGCATAACTGACCACCACAGATCCTCAGAAATGGGCACATGGGCCCCCCAGTCCCCGCATCCATAAATCCATCAGTCACCACGTTCCAAGCGGAAAACACATTATGCAACCAAGACTGTAAGTGGGTGCTCGGCCCTTTGCTAAATGCTTGGCTCCATTTCAAAAGGGCCTCATCTTACAAATGTGGAAACTGAGGCTCACGGAAGTTTAACAACTTGCTCAAGCTCCCAGTTGGGAAATGCCAAACTGAGATTCACACCAAGGTCTGGCTTTAATCCCTGCATTCCATGGCATCAGCCACAGATCACCCAAAACCCACTAGGGCCTGGAGGATGCCATCAGGTCTTTGCACCTCCCACATCTCTGAGTGTGCAATGCTGAGGCTAATGTGAAAGGCAGGCTGCGAGCAGGCGAGGATGGGAAGAATGCGTGGGCACTGAGCATTTACAGGCTAACCAGACTGCAGGCAAGCCAGTTGTCCACCCCTGTGGCCACGATGTCCTCATCACCATCGGCACACCACAGCCACCACTGTGCCGTTTTTAAATCATTACACCGATGCAAAGCTTTTTCACAGACATTGCTTTGGCATCACATGACAACCTTATAGGAACATAGCAGGGATTTCTCCGCCCTTTCTCAAATGAGGAAAGTGGCGTTCCCAGCAGAGGAGTGATTTCCCCAAAAGCACACAGTGAGGCGGCGTTTGACAGTAAACTTGGAGCCCACTTCTCCTGCTTCCTAGTCCAGGGCTTTGTCTCCCCTCCATGCAACCAGCACTCATGAGCCTTTATAACAGTAATGACCATTGTTGAGAGCTCACTCTGTTCAGGTCTCATACTCAGCACCTCAGATATTACCTCATTTAACCATCGCGCCATCCTCATAAATTAAGCACTGCTACTGTTTTCATTTCACAGATGGAGACACTGGGGCTCAGAAATGTGAAGCATCTTGCCCCAGATCACCAAGCTGGGAAGGGGCGGAGCTGGGATTGGAACCGAGGTCAGTCTGGCTCTGAGGCCTGAGCTAAGAATCTCCGCGCTGCACTGCTGTCTGAGACTAGAGAAGCCAAGAGACCAGAAGCACTTAAATAGCGTGTATTCCTGGCAGGTTATGGCAAGATTATGATAATAGCAGGACAAACAAAGCTCTTGGAGATCCCACAAGACGGAGGTTACTACAAATATCCAGGCAGGAGGCCAGGAGTCTAAGCAAGGGACATGGGAACGGAGGGAGGTGACACAGAGGAGGGAGGCGGCCTTGTGAGACCTTGGTCAAGTGCCTTGCTCTCTCTCTCAATTTACCCAGCTGTTGAGAAAAGTCCCTGGAATATCTCCAGAGGCCCCTCCATCCCTAAAAACCTTGGACCCTGGGAAAATAAGCAATGCTTGGCGACAGCCTGGCTGCGAGCCCTAGGAGACTCTGAAATGTCCTTGGCCATTCTGGCACGGCTCATCTGTTGGGAAACAGGCTTGCAAACGCACAGGGCTCGGCCGGCATGCCTGGGCACCACTGAAGTGTGGGTCCTGAGGGGGCCACATTCCGCTGCTGTCGACCTCTCCACAGCTCCATGGCAGCAAGCAGCGCCCGGCCTGGACCCAGACCAAGAACTGAGGTCACATCCAAGTGCCCCGTGGAATGCCACTCCGGGCCTGCCCTGTTGGCCCTGTCCAGGGCCCTACATCGCAATTCAAGTCCTCTCAACATCGCCCGTCCCTCAATGCCCCTCACTCATAGTCCCTAGGATCAGCCACTGGGACTGTAGGGGACCTTAGGGAAAATGACCACCTCCATCCTGAGGGACCTGTGCAAGGCAGAGGCTGCCCTTGCCATGTCAGCAAAGACCCTCAGATGGGGAAGGGTTGGGGAGTCCATCGGAGCCAGCCCTCAGTTCTCATGCCAGCAGGTAGAGGGGCTCAGGGGCTTGCCAAGAAGACTCAGCTCAAGTCTCCACAGTCACAGCTGTCCCCTCAAAACACAGTGTAACACGATCCTACTTAATAACCCTCCCTGGCTCCCACCACCCACCAGGCAAAGCCTTTAACCTGACTGGCTGTGGGTCACTGTTACCAACAGCCTGTTCACTGGGTGCAGTATGTGCCAGGGCCTCTGCTAAGTGCCTTGTGCACAGTTTCTCACTTAACCCTCACAGTAACCCAGTGATGCAGGGACTATGGTTGGCCCATATTCACAGATGAGAAGATCGAGGATCAGAGAGGTTATGTCACTGGCCCACAGTCTCACAGCCAAGAGATTATGTCACTAGCAGAGAAAGAATTCACACCCACGCCTGAATTCCTAAGTCTGGGTTCTTAACCACTGTGCTATGCGGCCTCCTCAGGACCCGGGCCAGCTCAATGCTTCTAGTACAGGAGGGGAAACCACGGCACAGAGAGAAAGCTCCATCTGTTGGTAGCAAAGCCAGGGCAAGGCCCCCCACCCCTACCCCAGGAGGCACTCCTACCCACGTGGCATGCCAAGCAGAATGGCCCAGACCACCACCACAACAATGAGTCCCCGGAATCTGCCTTTTGCTCTGTCTAGAAGGAAGGGGAAAGCAGGAGTAGGTTTGCAAAGAGGGGAAAGCACAAGAAGCGCCCAGGAAACATTTGTTCTTACAGACTAGATTCTCAGGGCTCAGGAGGGCCCTACAGTGCACCCTCACAGCCCCCGAGGAAAGCACCCTTCAACAACAAGAACGTGCAGGCCCAGGACCACTCTCTACCCATGTGCCCCCACCCCAGTGTAAGCGCCAACCTAACACCTCTGACCTGAAATCTCCATTTCTTCCCCAAACCTGCTAGTCCTTGCAGCCTTCCCTGTCTCAGTGAATCCAACACTGTCCTCAGGCCAGACACCTTGCCATCAACACCCTCTTCCTCTCACACCTCACAGCTAATCCACTGGCTCATCCTGCAATATCCATCTAGATATCGATCCAGAATGTGACCCCCGGCTGCCTCGCTGACCAACCCCACACAGAGGTCCTCCCTCACCCGCGTGACTGCCGCAGCCTGGCTGGAGCCCTGCTTCCACCTCCAGCAGTCTTCCCCACGCGGTAGCCCACACGATCCTTCTCCAGTGTATGTCAAAACAAGTCAGCCCTTGGCTCAGCCCCTCGGCAGCTTCCTCTTTACTCAGACTAAACAGCAAAGTCCAGGATGGCTCTTGTTTTTCCTGCCCCAGCCGTACCAGCCTCCTTGCTGGTCCTCAAGCGCATCCCACATCCTCCTGCCTCAGAGTCTTTGTGATGCCGTTCCCTCTGCCGGGAATGCTCTTCCCCAGACACTTCCTGGCTCCCCTCTCCCTCCTGGAGTCTACTGTCCCCTTACCAGAGACCTTCCATGACCCCTACAACTTGAGCGGAGCCACTCACTCAAGTCACACTTTCTACTTCCAACCCAGCTTTACCTTCCTTACAGGTACTTCTTGCTACCTGACAAACAGCTAGTGCTGAGTTAGTATTTGTTGGTTTGTTGATTTGATCCCACCGTGAGAATGTCAGCCTCATGTCCAAAACAGAGACTTGGTCTGTTTTGTCCATTAGTGCCCAGAACAAAGTAGATGCTTAAAAAGAATTGTTGGATGAGGGACTATTGCCTTCCTTATCTGAATACATCTTCGGTTTCCGCAGCCCCCTAGGATACCAGGGTGACTTGGAGGCTGATAGGATACTCCACTTGTGCCAGCTGAAACCCAGAGGGGTGTCACACAAACCGTGCCTGGCCAAGTCTCCATCCTATCTTAGGACAATTGACTGCTTAGACCAGAACTGGACGATTACATTGGTGTCTGCCCGACGCCTTTGCCCATTCTTTTGGCCTCTGAAGGAGAACTTCTGGGTCTGACAGCTGGGCCCGTGGGGCAGCTCCAGCCACCAGCAAGAACATGGACTGGGCTGTGGCCTGCCCTCCTCCCAGCCCCCTAGAGCCACCAGGTCTGGCCAGGCATCTGACAAAGGCCGCCCCAGCAAGAGAAGGTGGAGGAGGGGGCCAGCGCCACGCCCGCCCTTGGCCTGTGCTGGCAGGAGGACCATCAGAAGAAAGCTTTGTTCTCAGAAGAAAGAGCGTGAAGCCCAGTGCCAGGCGGAAACAGGCACAGGGGCAGCTGGCTCATGGGCAACAGTTTAAAACAAAAAAATGGAATGGAGAATGTTTGAGGGGTAATTTGCACACCCAACTGGTTTCATGCCTCCGGGGCGGCTTCACTTTTCCGGGCCTAGTCTCGAGGTCATCATTGATAATCAGACGATTGTTCCCGCTGAGTGAACAGGCTCTGACCCTACGAGGGAGGTGAGGATGGAGGATTGTGGCTCTGCTGGGAGGCAGAAGACCTGGGGTCCAGGCCCGACTTCTCACGCACTCATATGTGACGTGAGGAGGGGTCCGCCTGCCGTGGACCTCAGTTTACGCGCCTGTAAATGGCTCGTCCAGGCCTGCACTTGAAGCCTCAGCCTACCTGTCATAGGACTGCATAACGGGGGTGTCCCTTAGCCTGTGGCCAGGTTAGTGGGCCACCCAGGCCAGTCTCCCAACCTCCCCGGGCTCAGGCCCTCCCTGTGGGGCCTGATCCCAGGGACACGGCCCCTGCCCCCTCTGACCCGGGCTCCCCGCCTGTCTCCTCCCTTGACGTTAGGGCACTTCTCTCCTGACCTGTTCTCTGAAGACTGTGAAATCCTTCTGGTTCTGGCCAAGGTGGGGCCAGGACTGGGAGTCCTCACCCCACCCAGACTCTGGCACCTGCCCTGATCCCTCCTTTCATGGGTCACGGGAACTTTTAGCCACAACCACTGGGAGGATCCCAGTGTGCGACTGCACAGAGGGTAAAAGAGAAGCCCCGAGAAGGAAAGGGGCATATAGATGTCACACGGCACCACTGTCACTCAGGGCTCTTCCCTACCTGCCCTGGACTCCATGACTTAAGCCAAGGTCCTCAAAGTGTGTCTACGGACCCTCATGTCTGAATCTTCTGGGGCAGGAAAGGCTGTACCCTAGACTGAAGGAATCAAAGATGGGAGACAGAAATCTGCACACATTTTTACAAGCTTCCAGGTTTTTCTTGGAAGCAATTGCAACCTCTCAGCTAAGACCTCTTCCAGGAGGAGACATCTTAGCTGGCCTTGGGGGATGGTTAGGATTTCAATTAAAAGGTGAATTAAACCTCAGATGGACAGATAGCTGGATAAAGGAGCCGATGGATAAAGCACACACTCTGGAAGGAGAATAAAGTGGAGAAAGGCCCGAAGGAGGCGACGCCCAGTCTAGTAAATGCCTGAAACGGTCCCCCCTTCTCCATCACTATCCCCTCAGGACGCAGAGGTCTGGACTTGACGCCCTTTGAAGGATGCTGATCCCAGCCTCCTTTCTGCCCCTAAACTCCTCCAAGCTCCCTGAGAGAGCGAACCCTGGGAACAGTTGCAGGTGAAATGTTCCTGTCCTTGGTTAGACTGTGGCATGGGGACAGTCTCAGTGACTGTTTATCCGCAGCTTAAGAAGCTGTCTGGGTCAGTGGCTAAGCAGCCCCGGCTTATGTAAGAGAAGATTCCAGGGCCACAGGGCAGGTGGATCCAGGGCATCTATTAAGTGGAACCTTCACAGGCTGCGGGGAGCACCACTGCCACACCTTCGTTCATAAAGGAAGTACTTACTATGCTCCTGCCACGTACAAGGCCCTGAGCCTGAGCACAGTACTTTCAGGGACACAGTGATGAGTCAGCCCCAACCCCCCACCACCCTCGAAGAGCCCACAGAGCAGACAGAAGAGGTACCACACTACAGTGCAGGACGGAAAGAAAGCCATCCAGGCCATTAAGATAAGGCTGCAAGCTCAGATGCCTACATGGCTAGAAAGAGCCTATAAGAGTACAAAGTGGCTGGTGGGGCTGGGGCAAAGTAGAGTGTGTGAGCCTCATCTCCAGTAGCGGCCACTGGAGAACGTAGGCTCAAAGTTTTCTGATCTTCCAATTTTTGAAGTAAAGCCAAAAGTTGGGATTTTTATGTAAAATCTCCTCTTGGCAACTAGCTCAATTTTTGGCACGGGCCAAGCAAAATCTGCACATGGGGCGGATGTGGCCTGCTAGTTTGTGGCCTCTGTTTTCTTAAAAAGGACAGAGAACAAGCTGTGGAGATCAGGAGAGGCCGACTTCCCTGCAGCTAAGATACCAGGGAAGGCTTCCTGGGAGAGGAGGCGCTGGCACTGGGCTGCAAGGATGGGGAGGGCACTCCTGGGGAGGGAGTCATGGGGTAGGGTTGGGTGTACCTGCTGAAACCACAGGGTTCACGAGTCAAGGGCCCCCGACCTACAACCTGCCTTTCCCCTGGTAAAGGAGTCCCTGTCTCTGTTCCCAAAGCAGGCAGAAAGGCATCAGCTCTGTCTGTGCCCAGGTGGCAGGAGGAGGGGCTACCTGCTCAGCAAACCTCGGGCTTAAATCAATTGGTAGCAGAATAGCACAGGTTCGATTTCATCCCTGGAGCTTGAAGAACAGGTCAGCTAATGCAACAGCTCCATAGCGGGAAGGGAGAAGAGACAATGGAGACAAAACGAGGTTGAGAACGTGTCCTGCCTGGCCTGCCCAGCTGGTTACATAACCCTGCCTAAGGACAAAGCCATGTTCAAGGCACCAGGAGGGGCCTGGGCTAGGGAGTCCCAGAATGCAGAGAGGTTCCCCCTCCCTCCCTGTCTATCCCACTCTCCAGCCTCACCCTGCAGCTCCTGGAAAGCCCAGCACAGAGTGCAGAGCTGGAGGTGGAGACTAAGACCCAGGGATAAGGCACTCACCAGGGTCACACAGCAGAGAGCTAGAACTAAGTTAGCAGAGAGCTAGAACCAACAATACTTTTACCAAGCAATTACTTTGTACCAGGCACTGGAATAAGTCCTTTACATGCATTATCTTATTTAAAAGTCTATCACACCATGAGATAAGTATTCTTATTATTCCCGTTTTACAGAAAGGGAACTGAAGCACAGACACAGTCACTTACCCAAGGTCACACAGCTCGCAAGTGAAGGTGCTGGCTTAGAACCCAACGGTAGCCTTCGAGACCACACCATGAACCATGATGCTACGCTGCCACCAGGCTCCTTTCTACTAGAAGCACAATGCCTCTTCACCGACCTTCTTTCTTTACCAACTTTCTCTCAAGACTGCGGTGCATACATGCGGCCCCCTGCTTTCCTGTCAGTACTTCAGGGGGGATGCTGAGTCCTCTGACAACCTGATGAAACCTAGACGCTCTCTGCAGAAAAAGAATGCACAGAAATGCCTCCCAAATGTTGCACGTGATTTCAGGGCTCACAGATCCCTGCACTGGTGAGAATGGATGGGTCGAGATCATAGGGAACATAAGATCAAGAGATAGGAGGTGGCAGAGAGAAAGGATTCCCCCAAGCCCTCTGGACTCCCTCATATCTGTAAACTTGGAGCCAAACTCATGCCGCTTAAGTCCACAGGCGTGGGCACGAATCAGGGCTCAGGGCCTAGTCATTTCTTCAGGGCTGGGAGAACAGAATGAATCACGACACACAATAACCCTCGCCTCGGCACCCACTGGGTGTGACTCACAGCTCCCAGCTGCTGGGCAGACGGCACACAGCTGGGCTTCAGCATCTGGATGGGTGGGGGCGTGGCATCACCAAGCAAACCATCCCAGCCTCCTGATGCAAGTCACCCAAGTGGGTCGGTCCACTTTGCTGCAGACCAGACCTGGCCTTGCCCTGAACCCAGCAGCTCTGAGTGTTTCCAGCGGGGACCCCTCCACAGCCTCCATGCCAGCTGGGGCCCTGAGAGTGGTAAGTCGAGATGACAGCCCCCTCGCAAGGCACTGGAAGACCCAGGCTTTAGTCCCAAGTCTTCTGCGGCCTCATTGTGCAACCTCAAATTGCAACCTCACTGGCCCCTCCCTCGTCCAAGAGCCTCAGTTCCATCAACTGTAAAATGGGGAGACTACCCTACCAAGTCTTTCCCAGCCCCAAAGCCCTGAGTCTAGAAACAACAGCATCTGGCAAACTTTACGGGGCCCTGGGATCCTGCTTTAGGAAGTTACATAAACATCCTTCAGAAAAACAAAAGTTAAACCTAAAGACTCGATTTTTTTGTTTAAAGAATATTAAGAAGCCCTTTTTATAGTTTAACTTCCCCCATCCTCCTTCCATTGTTCCAAATATCCTCTCAGGACCTAGAAAATACATTTGGTTTCCGTCTGGGGTTTGGGCTTCTTGGCGCTCTTCCTCTTGGAAGCTGCCCCACCCCTCCTTGGCAGCTTTCTCCCCAGCACACGCCCATCTCTGCCCCCCAGCTTGCTCTGGGCCACCCTAAGGGCTCCAGCTACACAGCCTGCCAAAGACGAGGGGGTGGGAGAAGGACAGTTTGTGGGAAAGAAAATCTTGCCCTTCCCTTGGTCAGAACAGAGATAGCTCCAGGTTCTGGTCCCAGCCGTGACACCGTGTGTGGGCCTGTGTGAGTGAGTCCCTTCTCCTCCCTGGGCCTTGGTTTCCCACCGAGAAATGGCGGGGAACACTGCATCAGGAAAGCCCTTGGGCTCCTGGGGGACACTGAGGCTGCAAAGAACAGCAGTGTAGACAGTGGGCTCTGATCTTGACCCCTCTTAACCCCGCCTGTTAGAACCAGAGAAGACCCACTTTTCTCTCTCCGATTTTATCTCTTGCCCTCGCTGTGAGACCTGGAACTCAGCATTGAGTCTCTCTGTGCCTCAAACGGCCCATCCATAAGATGGGAGGGCAACAGTGTCTGCATGGAGGCCCCAACCTGGAGCCTTGAGCCCTAACCACCCCAACACAGTCACATCACCGCCTCCCCTCTCCAAAGCCTGATTCACTCATTTGGGAGAATGTATATGTTAGCATTTCTAGAAAACCAATCCAAGTTGTGTCTGCTATACAAATATTCCAGGACAATCCTCCACTTCCCTTTTCCCAATGAGATCATGCTTCTAAGCACCCCTATAGAATGATACAGAATTCCTAGATCTACCACCTTATTATAGCTGTATGGCCTCAGTATTTTCATCTGTAAATGGGACAATAATAGTGCCTACTTTATCGGATTATTCTGGGGATTACTCCCGACGCGATTATATGGAAGTGCCTAACAAGCATCAATAAGCTCCCAGGAAATGTGAGTGGCAATTATATGATCATCATCATTAAAATTATTGAGATGCTTAAAACCACTGGACTGGTGACAGCTAAGGTCTTTTAACTCTTTCATACCACATCTGGCCACTGTAATCACACATGCATGCATGAAGCAGCCTTGGTCCCAGCCCCAGAACACAGCCAGCTTATTCCTGGCACCCAACCTTGCCACCTACGAAGCCTCCCAGCACCTTCAAGTCCCCAATCCTGCCTTCCTCAAGTGGCCCCAGCACTGTCTCCTGTAATCCTGTTGGAGTTCTGTTGAACCTCATCACTGCATCACGAGATTGTTCCCTGGGGTTACAAAGCTATTAAAGATGGTGGCTCCTTGAAGACAGGGTCAAGAGAAACTAGGCTTTCCTCTGGGTTCCCCACATTTGCTAGGTATCTGAATATGCTGACAACCCAAGGAGAGAAGCATCTTTTTTTTTTTTTTTAATCTAACCAAGTGTTTTCTCGAACTTCAGCATGCATCAGAATTACCTGGAAGGCTTCTTAAAATAGACTGCTGGTCCCTGTCCCCCCAAACTGAGCCCCTACCCCCCATTTCTGATTCAGCAGATCCCCGGTGGGACTGTTTAACTTACAGGTGAATCAGGGAAAGCTTCCGTGAATAGGTGATGCTGACATTTCTGTAAAAGCCGGAGCTTCCCGGATATGAGGAGGAAGGGAATCCAGGCAGAGGGTGCGGCATCAGTGAAGGCCCTGTGATGGCGACATTCATTCCCCTGCACCTGGCCTCTGCCTGGGCAGGTAGCGTAAACCAGAGGTGGCTGCCGCTGTGAAATGACTACAACAAACCTCCACCGGCCGCCACCCTGGACCTGCCCGGACAGGCTGATCCTCGGCCAGCCTGGATGTGACAAGAATCCACGCCCTGCCTCACAGAGCCAGACCTCAGGTCTCAAGGAGGCCAGAGTCCCCACCGCATCTCGACCAAATGAGCACCACGATTCTGCTCCACACCTCCAGACACAGCCCCTCCATCTTGGCTAGCTCTGATTGTTTAAGTTTCTTCATTTCCGGTGCTTCGTCTGGCCAGAGCAGCCCCTCAGAAATCAGTAGGCCCTGACAGGAGTCTGAACCTCTCCAGGCTGAGCTGTGCACCTCGCCAAGCCTTACCACATGCGCTAAAAGAAGTGCCCATCTCCTACTGCTGCTGGGAGGGTGAAATGAGCTCCTTAGTCAATAACAACATCATCAACTATAACAATCGCCATAACTAACATAGACTGAGCTTATTGTTAAGCATCTTCCCTGCATTATCTTTCTAAATGCTGTGAGATGAGGACAGTTACGATCCACTTTGTACAGATGAAGAAACTAAACAGCTTGCTGAAGGTCCCCCAAGCAGGAAGTGGCCCTGCAGGGGTTTGAACCCAGACTGTCTGGCTCCAGAGCCTGGCTCCCAGCCTCTGCTCCATTCATGTCCTAGCCACCTGCCTCAAGACCTGGCCCAGGTTCCCTCTCCCTGCCGTCATCCTCCTTCCCTTCCCAGGGCACAGGGAGGCAGGGTAGGAGGCCCACAGTGCACACAGTCTGGGCCTTGGGTCCCGTCTTGAAGGGGCAGCCACAGGGCCTGCCAGACAGGGCATTTTATCTGGTACATGTTTTAGATACTGCTCAACACCACTGCCAGGCTGGACCTACAGAACTTGAGCACCTTAACCTTGATGAAAGGAGAGACGAGGAAAAACAGGTGTAACAGAGAGAGGAAATGCTGCCAGATTTCCTGGATGAGACCGGCAGCCCCCGCACCCCGGGCGAATGGCCCTATCTCTCCGGGCCTCAGTTTCATCACCGGAACAAGCCTTCTCAGGACATTAGACAGAAACTTTAGGAACTCAAACTCCCCAGAGTCTTCCCTCCATCTCTGAAAGGACAGATCACCTCCTAGGTATAAACAATAACACCCATCGTTATCTTCGAAGAGTTCCTACTTACTGGGCCCTTACTATGATCTGCTCCACCTCCCTAGCAAAATAGGATTCTCACTCTCCTTCTGCAGGTAAGGAAACTGATGCCCAGAGAGATTTAGGTAACTTGTTCTAGATCCCACAGCCAATGGTGGCAGAGCTGGGATTTGAACCCAGGACTTTCGACTCTGCCCTGCAATGCTGCCCACCTCCTCTGGTACAGAAACGGGCCACATGCAGCCTCTGCTTCTGGAGCATGGAGTCTAGGGGTAATGAGATGTATACCTAAGGAACCCAAATTCAAAGCCAGGTGTGTGAAGGGCCCATGAGAGGGCCAGATAACAAGCTCTGCACACATAAAGCAGGGAGCAGGTAATACCAGCTCTGTGAAATTAGGAATGACACTGGAGCTGGGCACTGGAGGGGGAGGATGTTGGGGTGGGTAAGGGGAAGTAACTGGAGTGCAGCATGTGCAGGCAGGAAGGGATAGGGCGTACACAGGGAGGGAAAAGAGACAGGCTCTGTTTGAAGGCTGAGGGCAAATGGAAGATGGGGCACTGTGGTTACATAGCCGGCCACCTCCTATACCTTGCCCTCTGATAAATAAATGTTCATTCATGATGCACATTTTTAAAATTAGATTGCTCCAATCTGTATCAAGGAATTAAAACAAGTAGAAATAAAAAGGGTCGGGAGTCAACTTAATATGAACTCTCCTCCTCTTCATCTAGATAAGAGCTTCGTTCCCTCTGTGACTCCTTTGGTGACATACTGGCTCTAGCCCTGAGGCCACAGGGTGCAAGACATCCCTGTCCACTCCTTACCCCAAGCTCTAAGCCTCCAAGGTGAAACTGATAGGCAGAGCTTTGAACCAGCCCCCCAGGCAGGACAAAGCACCTTTGCTGGGAGACCCCAAGACCAGAAGGCCCTGCTTTAACCCCTACTGTGGGGAAGGAGGGGGATAACCCTCACCCCACCCCTCCCACTCCTCACTCTCAAACCCTCCAGCCCTTTCCTCCAACCCCTGCTGATTCAGCCTGATTCATGATTCGAACTTATTTCCTCATACCTGAGGAAAGGCAGACTGAACCCATTTCACAGACTGGGAAATAAAAGGAGAAAGTTCCAGTCCTCTGTAAAACCGAGCCCCCAGCAGCCCAGGCTCTGGTGGCTGATCCAGACATCCCAAGGGGCCCCTCGAAGGCCAGCTGGGCTGAGTGCATTCCATGGGTCAGGGGTTCTCCCAGGTGGAGGGCTGCAAGCCCGCCATGTACGGAGAACTTCTCCAGATGTACCAGAAGAGGCAGATCCGAAAAGCTATGAGAAAACGGGGAGTGGAAGTGGGCCAAGCACCACCTCCCAATGCTGAGGGTAAAATGGTAACTGAAAGAGGTCACCCAGGCCTGACCCTCCTGGTACACACCCTCTGCACCCTTTCCAACTCTCCAGCCTCTTTGCATACCGTCAGCGATGGGGCCTTGCCTCCCGGCCAAGCAGCTTACTCCCCTGTTAGCTTCCCTGTCACCCTTGGTGCTATCTCTGCCCCTAGGAGCTACACAGAAGAAGACTGTGCCCTCTGACTGCAGAGAGCCCTGCAGGGACCTCGATGTAGTGACATTGCCACTTTGGGGGTCCCTCCCCAAACCTTAGACCCCTTGTGATGACGCCGATCCCCAAGGCAGTTACAAAGTCCTGCAGCCCCTCCCTTCTTCCCTCTCAGTCCCATGGCCTGAGTCAGACTTCGGTCAGCTCTGCTGGACCACGGTTACCACCATCTCTGAGCTGGTTTCAACCCGTCCAGCCCTGCCACCATCTTTGGCCACATGACCTGCGAGGAGCAACACGACAGGGCAGAAACAGTTCAAACCTGCGTTCAAATGCAGCTCTGTAAGTGACGCCATCCCTCTGAGCCTCCATTTCCCCATCTGAAAATGGGCTGAGGGTGGGCGTTACCAGCAGCAGCAGCAGCTACTTTGCAGGGGTATTATGAGATGTCAATGGAGCGTCTGTAAGAAGCCAGGCACAAGCCACAGTAACAGACATCAACTCAACGAGCTGCTTACAACCCTCTGTCCTCTCCACTGACTACAGGATAAAATCTAAGGTCCTGAGCAGATAACAGCAAGCTCCCCACAACCGATCTTGCCTCCCACTGCCCGCTTTACCACAGCCTGCAGCCTCACCAATGCTTCCTCCCCCCAGGAAGCCCTGACGGACGACATTAACAACTGAGTAGCTCTCCCCTTCATCGACCTTCCAAAGCCCATCTATCACTGGTCACATCCTTCCTCTTCGCCATCACTTGATCCTCGTCTTCTCTCCCCCATCAAATCAGCAGCCTCCCTTGTCGGAAACCAGCAGCTTCTTTAGCTCATTTTGTGTCCCCATTGCCCCTGTTTACATTTTCCATACATATTTAACAAATTACCCTAAGGTTCCATTTCAAGTAAAACATGTCCAAGTCCTCCAACATCACTCCAGCTATATCCGAAAGCAAATTCCAAGCCAGCAGTAGTCTGCTTAATCTCTAGGGAATTTCAGGCCTGGCTTTGGTCCCAAAGTATGGAAGATGGGTCAAGCAGGTCCACAGCCCAGGGCAGAGAGAGACCAGAGTCCATTTTTAAGTTTCTCAGATATACAGTTTCTTAGATGGCCCCTAGGCCAACCTCTAGTCTATGATATCATATCCTTGACCACATCTTCAACTCGTGATTGTAAAACTCTTCCTCGCATACCCCTTAGTGACAGGAGACTCACTCTCCATCTTTTCTTGCTTGCTGGCTCCCTCCCTTCACCTGTTGATTCTCTCAGAGGCCTCCCTCCTGCTCTGATCCCAATGATAAGGAGAATCTGACCACGTGCCAAGGGTCATCACCATCCCACAAGGCTTCCTGCAGCCTTCCGGTTCATTATCCCACATTTCTGAGACCCCTCAAAGTCTGGCTAGTAGTGGAATTTCCACTTGTATTCCTACAGGCTAAAAATAAACTGTCAGCCTAGGAGGGTCCCTATTTCCAGGGCCCAGGAAAAGCCTACAGACCCTGCAAATGCCAGATGCAGTGCTGGAAAAGCCCTCGGAGCAGTTAGAACTTTAGATGATATAGATGATGTTTGTAGATGATGTACAAACTTTCATTACCCAAGAACTTCTCTCATTATATACCCTGCTCCATTGTTTTCAGACATGATTTACAATTTGCTCTCCATTTTTAAAGAAATTACTCAAAGCCCCCAGTGAAAGCCCGGTCAGCAGCCATGAGATGGTACCCCTGCCAAAAGGCTGGGCCATCACAGGGCACTAAAGCCAGTGCAAGTCTGGGCCACTCCAGACATGCACTCACAGGGTATTTACTGAGGGCCCACAGTGTGTCCTGGTCTCAGAAACCCATATACACATGAATTTTCCATTAGGACTCTGCAGTTCTGACGCTGGCTGAATTACTGTCCTCAAGGACCTTTGGGGTTGGGGCATCTAGATCAGCCCATAAGTGGACCCCGCTGATGAGTCACACAAGAGGACACCTAAAATATCAATTCCGCAGCCTTAGACCTCTCATTGCCCCAAGGGCTCTGCTTCTGGGCCCTACCTCTGCCCCCTGCTGATCTGAAAGTGACCTGGTCTAATGGAGATGAAAGGCACTGCCCTCCCCTGGGTGCTGGGGAGAGGTCTATTGACAAAGCCACCAGCTGTCCCCAGCTGAAGCCAGGGAGACGGGCTCCTCCCTGCACCACCCGCACTGGCAGAGCATTCTTGCCACAGACCTATCCAGCGACAGAAACTGGACCATCACGGAGCTCCAGCCCCAGGCTCCAACTGACTTCCCCTCCTGCTCCAGCTGCCCATAACAACAAGAGCCAGGGCACAAGGCCTCACTGGCAGCAGAACCAGGCAGGAGGAGCATCACTTGGAGGGAAGGGTAGTGGGGAGAGGGGCCAGGTGTCCTCATAATTTCAACTGAAAATAAAACTGTGAGCTCAGCCACAGTAGATCCCTAGAGAGCCCTGTTGACTCAGGCTGGGGAAGGGGAGTCAAATCCAAGCTCCAGCACTTCCCACCTGTGTGACCTTTGTTATTCTGTGCCTCAGTTTCCTCTTCTGTAAAATATGGTTAATAGTAACATCAAAGAATTACATGAAATCATGTATATAAAGCAATTAGCCCAATGCCTGACCCATAGTAAACGTGCAACAAATACTTGTTGAACATAAACATGCCACCGTTTACTGGGTCCCACAGATGTTCATTTCATCCTTATTCCAGCAGATACTGTATTTCGCCCATTTCACAGGTGAGGAAACTGAGTCTAGAAATTAAGGAACCTGCCCAAGGTCACACTACTGGAAAGTGACAGACACCCGAGTCAGTCTGAACCTCAGACCAAGGGCCGATACTGCCCCAGGCTATTCTGAATGCTTTTGGGGGGGGGGCGGGCGGAGGAGTATAGTACTGGGGCATCACAAGGGTGGGGTTCTCTATCTCCTGGCCCTGGCACAGTTCCTGGCTGACCCCGGTGCTCATATCTGGCAAAGAGCCCGGAGGCCGGTCCCTGGATTCCAGTCCTGTCCCAGAGCCCACGCGTCCGTAGACACCCTCTCCTCACCCCGTCGCACGGCTTTAAAGGACAGCGTTCACAGGCTCCTTGCTTCTGAGAACCTGAGGGTGGAGGGAAGCTAAAGACCAGGCCGCTCACAGCCCGGAGAAAACCGGTCCGGCTGCCTTACCCTTCCCGAAGCGGGGACCCGGCCTCTAACCCCCTCCCTCGCCAGACAAAAGTTTCCCCTGTTCGCGAGCAGGGGAGGGGGAGGGGGCATTCCTCGTGAGTGACATTATCCGTGACCTACAGCTGCCGCGCTGCCCTCGCCTGCACCCCGGCCTGCCCCCGGCCCCCGCACGGCCCCCCACCCCTTTGTCCTCCCGCCCCGAGCGCGGGGCCCTGCAGACTGTAGCCGCCCGCCCGGCGCCCGCCCGCACCAAACTTGCGCCGGCGGCCGCTTGGGCCCAGCGCGGCCTGCACGCTGGGCTCGGGCTCCGTAGGCTCGGCGACAGGGAACTCGCCGGCCCCGGCCCTCCCGGCCTCTTACCTGCCACGGCTAGGGCGCTGCCGGGGGACTGGGCGCTTCAGAAGAGCCACCGGACGCCTGGGTCCCCGGCCTGCATGCGCCTCCAGGCTCTGGCCCCGGTCGGGGTTAACCCCTTGGCGACCGCCTCCCGCCTCTCCCACCCCCGCTGCGCGCCACCGCCACCGCCACCGCCACCGCCTCCGCCTCCGCTGCCGCCCGCTCAGCCTCTGGCTCTCCCCCCCCCACCCCACCCCGGTGCCCAGCCCCCAGTCCCGGCGCCCGGGCAGCCTCCTCTCCTCCCGCGGCGGAGAGCTGGGGGTCTCACTGAGGACTGCAAGTTGGTGCGCGCTGCCTCGCCCCTCGCGGGCCCGCGGAGCACAGAGGGGCGATCCCGCGCACCGAGGGGCCCCCGACCAGTCTCCCCTTCTCCCCTCCGTCGCCGGCGCCTACCTCCCCGAATCGCGGCCGTGGGAGCGGGGCTCGATCTCGTGATGGATCGTGGGTGCCGGCGGGGATCGGCTCCGGTAGGCCGGGGCTGCCGACAGGCGTGCCGGCGAGCGCCCCGGGGCGGGGGCCGGGGCGGGACCCCGCGCTGCTCTCGGGGCTGGATTTCTCGGCTTCCACCCCGATTCTCCCTCGGCTCTCCCGGCCGATTCGGTGCTGCTCGGCGACCACGTGACGCGGGCTGCCTTTGACCCCTGTCTCGGAGCGGGTAGGGGGCGGGGGCCAGAGGGGGTGTCAGCTGCGGGACCCACGAGGTCTGAGGCGGCTGCCGGGCGTACCGGAGGCTATGACCCAGGGGAAACAAAGCCCGAGGAAAACCAAGATATTCGAGGTCAAAGAGGGAACCGCGCTGGGGGTCGGAGAGAACCAGGGAGACAAAGACCCGTGCCCACCGCGCCTCCAAGTGCCCTGGGAGTGCCCTGGCCAGGCCAAGGGAGACTCCCGGCTCCGCCGCCACTGGGCTTATAACAACCTTCCAGGGCCGTGTCAGCCGGCCCTCTGACGTCCAGATCTCTGCAGGAATGACCTCTCCCGGGCAGGCCTTGGGGGTGGGAGCGGGGAGGGGGTTCCTCCCCACCTTTGCCCTAACTCTGGAAAGTCCCTTTTTTCCTTTATCGTGATTATCTGGTTCATTTACTGGTTTCATCGTTTACTAGAATGTCATCCCCCCCAACAAGCTGTTCCCAGCTGAATTCCCCAGAGTCTGGCATATAACAGGCAGATGAAGAGGTGGATGACCTTGTGCAAATCAATCTCTTCTCCCACTGAGCCTCAGTTTCCCACCCCCAGTGTTATTTCAACCGTCTCAAGGACCCTGCAAGTTAGGCAAGGTTACAGTGCCCTTCCTCATCAGACAGATGGAGACGACAAGGCCCAGAGAGAGGAGATGATTTCTGGGAGTGTCATACATAGCCGGGAGCCCCAGCCTGCACCCAGATCTGACTGCTTCGACAGGGGCTTTTGCCATCATCCATGAGCCAGACTGTAAATGGGTGTGGGGTGTGTGGATTTGACTACTGAGCCTTAAGGAGCTTGCTCATATGCAGATCATCAGGCCCCTCTCCTGGAGATCCTGATTCCCTGGGCTTGGGGTGAGGCTGGGGCAAATTTGGAAAACAGTGCATTTCCTAAGGACCTTCAGAGGCTTCAGATTATCTTTCAGCAAAGCTCAAAAACATATGAGCAACCAGAGCAGAGCAAAGGGAGGTAGCGAAGCCAAGCTTGACCGCGAGAGTAGAATAGACTCATCCTGGTTCCCCCAAAGAGTTATCTCCTTGTGCTGGGGAAGAATGGTGTTCAGCCAGGCCCCTCACTGAGAGCTGAGATGCTGGGGGATGCAACCAGGCTTCTGACTCCTAGACATGTCCATGTGATAGCTCTGGATGGAATGTAATCAGACAGGAATGAGTCTAATGGTGATAGCCACAAGCCTAAGCTGCAGGCCATATTCAAAGATAGGCTTGTGACTTCCTAGTACATACTCCAGCCACCCCTCCAGGGTGGCCAGGGAAATCAGCATCCACCAGCAAATTCTCCAGTATTATCTATGTTCTCATGGTCAACGACCTCAGATCCTTGAAGATAGTCTGGGTCTTGAGCCCCTAGAATCTCACTCATGCAAATCCCTGCTATAGAAGACCATTTCCATCCACATGTGGCCCTGTAGGCATCTTTTCTGTGCCAGGCACTGTGCTTCAGGTAAGGAGATGCAGAGATGAAAGACGCCTGAGATGATCTGTATGTCCCGCCTTGTGTCCAGAGGCTAGTGGACCTGAAGCCTGTTGGGGACATCCAGGGCAAGTGTTATGGCCCACAGTAAGTGAGAAGCAGAATGAGGGAGCTTTTGGGGGAGGCAGCCTCTGAGCAGGATTAAGAGGATGGGTGGGATCGGGGAGGGGAGATGGATATTCTCAGCACAAGGGACAACCTATGCAAAAGCCACATGGAAAGCACTTAGGAAAAGCTGAGTGTTACATAAGCAGGAGGTGGCGGGGGGCAGGGGGAGAAGACTAGAGGAAGCAGGAAGGAAAGAATGAGCATGAAAACTGGAGAGGAGGGTTAGGAGCAGATTATGGGTGACCTTGTGTGAGGGGCCCCACGGATTGGACATTACCTAAGGGCCTGGTGGAGTGAGACGCCTGTAACTGGATGAAGGAACTGCTAAGAGCCACACTGGCAGGGCAGAGGGGAACAGAGGCCACCTGCGCTGAGTGAGAAGCCGTATTTTGCCGATGGAGTTGTGGATCCACTGCATTTAGGGGGCATCTGTGAGCTGGGGTGACTCCTCATCACTAACAGCTCTTCCTATTCTTTTGAAGTCTTCAGAGTTGCTGTTCACCAAGGGGAACCAAAGGCCCTCCAGCTCACTCACCCAGAAATCCTGTAAGGAGGCTAGGCCCAGACCTCACCCAGGGAATTGGTCTTCGTGGCTCTAGGTGAAGCAGAGGACTTGCATTTCTAATTGTACCCTGGGAGGTTCTGAGGAAGACTGTGGAAGTGTCCTGCTCCTCCACCCGCTCAGGACTTACCCACGTCTCCCAGAGCGTTGGAGACCTTCTTTGTGCAGACAATTCCCCATGCCCAGACCCTCTCCTCAGCCCCAGATGGCCTCCCCACAGCCCTCCTGACACTCCCTTTGGCTGTCCCAAGGGCACCTTTATCCAGCTCCACAAGTCAAAGGCAGAACTCATCTTCTACCTAAACCTGCTTTCCACCCCCTTCCTCTGTGCCCAATTCACCTTTCCAGTCCAGATATCGGATACCAGCCCCTCGTCCCCACATCCCATCCATGAGCCAGTCCCATTGGTTCCACTTCCAGTTTTCTCTCGAACTCAACCTCGATTCTTCTTCTGACTACTGCCTCGTCCAAGCTACCATCTTGTCTTAATGCTGATCTTATTTTAATGGCCTCCTAACTACTCTCTCTCCCTCCCACTTTGCCCCGTCTAATACCACTTCATCATGCTCATTTTTTACTTAAAACCACCAGTGGCTTCCCACCGCTCTGGTTAAATTCCCTGCCTTGTTTTTCAACCTCATCTCTCGTCCTAAATGGTACAGCCCACCTCCCCTTTACCTGAATAAAGAGAGTGGACTCAAACCAGACTACCTGAGTTTGAAAGCTGGCACTGCCATACAAGCTGTCTGACCTTGGGGCCAGTTTTTCCACCTTTTTTTGTGCTCAGTTTCCTCATCTCTAAAGTAGGAATAATGATAGCACGCACTTCATAAGGCTGTTGTGAGAATTAAATGAGTTAAATATGTAAAGCCCTCGGTGTGGTGTCTGTCACATGATAAAGGCACTGTATAAATGTTAGCTACATGATTGTGATCCTTTTAGTATCAAGTTAAATTTCATTTCCTCGTGGTGCTTTCATCATACCCTTAAACCAGACCACGCTTCCTGGTCTACGTGTCACAGCTCCTTCTTCATCACCCTTGTAGTTACTTGTCGGCTGCCTGTCTTTCTCTAGAGCATAAGCTCTGCGTGGGCAGGACCACATTTATCTCAGTGCCGCACACAGCGCCAGACACAGGGTAAGCAACCCGCACATATTGGGTGACTAAACAGATGAAATAAAAGCCGATAGATTCATCACAAAACAGAGGACCCTGTTTCCCTACAAGATGCCTAACAATAGTACTTCTTTCATTTATTCATTTGACATTGATTAGTACCTCTCCTATAGTCTTCCTCACTCCATCCTGGGGCCAGGGGACACAGAGATGAACAGGACAGTTGTAGCCCCTGTCCTCCAGGAATGTAGTCTACTGTAGAGACAGACATATAAATGCATCAGAAAATACAATGCAATGTAACCATGTTGGTACACTGGCATATAACAATTTTGTTTCCCAGGAGGTCTTTGGAATAATGAAAGTGAAAAGTAACTGAAAACAGACACTGTTGCCTATTTTAGCTGCATCCCCAGTTCCCAGCAGGGATGTCTTTAGAGCAGGAAGGGTAGGTTCTCTCCCAAGCATTCAGGCCACCCACACTCTCTCTACCTGAAGACCTCCTATTCAGCCTTCAAGGCCTCACATAAGCAGCACCTCCTCTGGGAAGTCTCCCTGATCCTATCAGGGCTTTGTCTAGGCCCCAGTCAGGGCTCTAGAGATTATCCGGGACTATAGTGGGATTTGTCAAGGACAATCTAAATTTCATGTCATTTGAGTCTTTAAAAAAGTAAAAGGTGATTCAATGAATGTGTAACTACATGTGATTTTATGTTGGACTTCAGTGGAGGCAGAAAATAGCCTCTGTCAGACCATGTGACCTGATTTGTGGTTTGGAGAACACGGTCACCGTAATTACAGCATTGACCACATAGTGTAACAGTTTCCTCTCTCTCTTTCTCTCTGTCTGTCCATCTCTCTCTCTCTCTCTCTCTGTCTCTCTCTCTGTCTCTCT
>NW_024349802.1:18192731-18193166 GCF_902729225.1 Pteropus medius | reverse complement strand
AGAGAGAGAGAGAGAAAATCTGTGAAATGGGCAGGTTTTCCATGCTTCTGATGGACAGTGGATGTAAAATGTTCTGGAAACCAGCCCAAGACTGTCTGAGGTGGGAGACAGGAGCAGATAATAGCAATCGATTACTTTGGTGCATGCCACCTGCTTTCTGTTTGTTACTCAGCAACCTAGAGAACATGAAGCTCAGAGAGGTGAAGCAACTTCCCCCAGGTCACCCAGACAGAAGTGGAAGAGAAGGTGGGAAATCCAGGTTCATACAACTAAAAGACTAAGTTCCTGTCACTATTTATTTTACTCCACCTCCCAGTGCCCAGGGTCCATGAGTCCCCAAATCGTGCAAGACTACCTGGCTCTGTGTCCCCTCCTCTTGTTTCCACAGAGTTCCCTTCCCCCCCGTCCCTTGTGCACCCACCGTCATTGCTGCTT